>NW_027139246.1:422500-533044 GCF_035084215.1 Heptranchias perlo | reverse complement strand
TGGGGGGGGGATGAGCTCCTGGTTTAGTTCGGGGGGGGGGGGGGGGATGAGCTCCTGGTTTAGTTCGGGGGGGGGGGGGGGATGAGCTCCTGGTTTAGTTCGGGGGGGGGGGGGGGGGGGGGGATGAGCTCCTGGTTTAGTTCGGGGGGGGGGGGGGGGGGATGAGCTCCTGGTTTAGTTCGGGGGGGGGGGGGGGGGGATGAGCTCCTGGTTTAGTTCGGGGGGGGGGGGGGGGGATGAGCTCCTGGTTTAGTTCGGGGGGGGGGGGGGGGATGAGCTCCTGGTTTAGTTCGGGGGGGGGGGGGGGGATGAGCTCCTGGTTTAGTTCGGGGGGGGGGGGGGGGATGAGCTCCTGGTTTAGTTCGGGGGGGGGGGGGGGGGGGGATGAGCTCCTGGTTTAGTTCGGGGGGGGGGGGGGGGGGATGAGCTCCTGGTTTAGTTCGGGGGGGGGGGGGGGATGAGCTCCTGGTTTAGTTCGGGGGGGGGGGGGGGATGAGCTCCTGGTTTAGTTCGGGGGGGGGGGGGGGGGATGAGCTCCTGGTTTAGTTCGGGGGGGGGGGGGGGGGATGAGCTCCTGGTTTAGTTCGGGGGGGGGGGGGGGGGATGAGCTCCTGGTTTAGTTCGGGGGGGGGGGGGGGGATGAGCTCCTGGTTTAGTTCGGGGGGGGGGGGGGGATGAGCTCCTGGTTTAGTTCGGGGGGGGGGGGGGGGGATGAGCTCCTGGTTTAGTTCGGGGGGGGGGGGGGGGGATGAGCTCCTGGTTTAGTTCGGGGGGGGGGGGGGGGGATGAGCTCCTGGTTTAGTTCGGGGGGGGGGGGGGGGATGAGCTCCTGGTTTAGTTCGGGGGGGGGGGCGGGGGGGGGGGATGAGCTCCTGGTTTAGTTCGGGGGGGGGGGGATGAGCTCCTGGTTTAGTTCGGGGGGGGGGGGGGGGGGATGAGCTCCTGGTTTAGTTCGGGGGGGGGGGGGGGGGATGAGCTCCTGGTTTAGTTCGGGGGGGGGGGGGGGATGAGCTCCTGGTTTAGTTCGGGGGGGGGGGGGATGAGCTCCTGGTTTAGTTCGGGGGGGGGGGGGGGGATGAGCTCCTGGATTAGTTCGGGGGGGGGGGGGGGATGAGCTCCTGGTTTAGTTCGGGGGGGGGGGGGGATGAGCTCCTGGTTTAGTTCGGGGGGGGGGGGGGGGGGATGAGCTCCTGGTTTAGTTCGGGGGGGGGGGGGGGATGAGCTCCTGGTTTAGTTCGGGGGGGGGGGGGGGGATGAGCTCCTGGTTTAGTTCGGGGGGGGGGGGGATGAGCTCCTGGTTTAGTTCGGGGGGGGGGGGGGGGATGAGCTCCTGGTTTAGTTCGGGGGGGGGGGGGGGGATGAGCTCCTGGTTTAGTTCGGGGGGGGGGGGGGGGGGGATGAGCTCCTGGTTTAGTTCGGGGGGGGGGGATGAGCTCCTGGTTTAGTTCGGGGGGGGGGGGGGGGATGAGCTCCTGGTTTAGTTCGGGGGGGGGGGGGATGAGCTCCTGGTTTAGTTCGGGGGGGGGGGGGGGATGAGCTCCTGGTTTAGTTCGGGGGGGGGGGGGGATGAGCTCCTGGTTTAGTTCGGGGGGGGGGGGGGGATGAGCTCCTGGTTTAGTTCGGGGGGGGGGGGGATGAGCTCCTGGTTTAGTTCGGGGGGGGGGGGGGGATGAGCTCCTGGTTTAGTTCGGGGGGGGGGGGGGGATGAGCTCCTGGTTTAGTTCGGGGGGGGGGGGGGGGGATGAGCTCCTGGTTTAGTTCGGGGGGGGGGGGGGGATGAGCTCCTGGTTTAGTTCGGGGGGGGGGGGGGGGGGATGAGCTCCTGGTTTAGTTCGGGGGGGGGGGGGGGGGATGAGCTCCTGGTTTAGTTCGGGGGGGGGGGGGGATGAGCTCCTGGTTTAGTTCGGGGGGGGGGGGGGGGGATGAGCTCCTGGTTTAGTTCGGGGGGGGGGGGGGGATGAGCTCCTGGTTTAGTTCGGGGGGGGGGGGGGGGGATGAGCTCCTGGTTTAGTTCGGGGGGGGGGGGGGGATGAGCTCCTGGTTTAGTTCGGGGGGGGGGGGGATGAGCTCCTGGTTTAGTTCGGGGGGGGGGGCGGGGGGGGATGAGCTCCTGGTTTAGTTCGGGGGGGGGGGGGGGGGATGAGCTCCTGGATTAGTTCGGGGGGGGGGGGGGGGGGATGAGCTCCTGGTTTAGTTCGGGGGGGGGGGGGGGGATGAGCTCCTGGTTTAGTTCGGGGGGGGGGGGGATGAGCTCCTGGTTTAGTTCGGGGGGGGGGGGGGGGGGATGAGCTCCTGGTTTAGTTCGGGGGGGGGGGGGGGGATGAGCTCCTGGTTTAGTTCGGGGGGGGGGGGGGGGATGAGCTCCTGGTTTAGTTCGGGGGGGGGGGGGGGGATGAGCTCCTGGTTTAGTTCGGGGGGGGGGGGGGGATGAGCTCCTGGTTTAGTTCGGGGGGGGGGGGGGATGAGCTCCTGGTTTAGTTCGGGGGGGGGGGGGGATGAGCTCCTGGTTTAGTTCGGGGGGGTCCAGTGGGGAGGGGGGGTGATGAGCTCCTGGTTTAGTTCGGGGGGGGTCCAGTGGGGAGGGGGGTGATGAGCTCCTATCATTCGGTGCCTGTGCCCGTTAACGTCTATGAGATTGTTTATTAAACTCCGACACAGCAAACTGACTCTTTCGATAAGCCGCAGCCTCAGACCCTCAGACCCTCAGCGGTCATTAAATTCCCCCTTCACCCTCATCCCTGCTCGACAGTCTCTGTGCGTCCGTCTGAAATCTGTTTTAACCCAACTAACACCTCGTTATTGGAGCTTAATACGGAGATAATGTCAACGAGTATATTATATTTAATAATCGATACATACCGATCCTTACATGAATTTTTAAAAGTCTGTTATCGGAGTGAACAAGTTGTTGTGATGAGGCTGACTCTGTGAATCTCTTCCCACACATGGAGCAGGTGAACGGCCTCTCCCCAGGGTGAGCTCGCTGGTGTTTAATGAGGTGAAATGATCACCTCAATTTTTTTCCCGCAGTGCGAGCGACTGAACGGTCTCGCGTCAGTGTGAACTCGCCGTGTTCAATCAGTCCCTCAGAGCTTTAAAAGCTGTTCCCACAGTCAGATCATTTGAAAGGTCTCTCGTCGTGTAGACTCACTGGTGTGTGAGCAGGGTGGACGGCTGAGTGAATGAGATGGGAATCGGGCGGGAAAGTGGAGTTGAGGTCGAAGATCAGTCATGATCTGACTGAATGGTGGAGCAGTATGAGGGGCCTGATGGCCGACTGCTGCTCCTATTTCTTATGTGCTCCCCGGTGTGACTGCGTTGATGAGTTTCCAGCTCAGACGGGTAATTGAATCCCTTCCCACAGTCCCCACATTTCCACGGTTTCTCCGTGGTCCGGGTGTCCTTGTGTCTCTCCAGGTTGGACGATCAGTTGAAGCCTCGTCCACACACAGAACACGTGGACGGTTTCTCCCCGCTGTGAATGGTGCGATGTTTTTTCAGGCTGTGTAACTGGTTAAAGCTCTTTCCACACTCAGTGCACTGGAACACTCTCACTCGGGTCTGAGAGTCTCGGTGATTTCCCACTCACACTGATGTTTGAAATCTTTTCCCACAGACACAACAGACAAACATTTCTCCTTCCACATTCAAAGGCCGATGATATTCAGGTCCTGATGAATCGAGGGACTGTCAGATCTTGACGTGATGTTTGATTTGAGTTTCCGGTCTGTAAATCCTCCCCTTCTAATCCCCTGTAAAAGGAGTTTACAAAAGTCATCAATGTAAATACAGGATAGAAATTCAGAACAGACAATTCTAGTTTCTATGGAACATTCTTCCCGCTCATTCCCCCAGACTGTAAATCCCCGTTCCACGCACTCTCCCTCCTCCCTGTGCTGAAATCCAAACCCATCGCACCATCTCCATCATTTCTTCCCTCCACTCCCAGTTTCCTCCCTCCCTCTACTCTGGTCGGGTTCAGTTCTCCACCCCCTGGGAGCAGAGTGAGAGGAAAATAAATGAGGCACAGGGACCCTGAAGCCCCGCCCACTCTTTGTTCACAGTCACAGGGACCCTGAAGCCCCGCCCACTCTTTGTTCACAGTCACAGGGACCCTGAAGCCCCGCCCACTCTTTGTTCACCGTCACAGGGACCCTGAAGCCCCGCCCACTCTTTGTTCACCGTCACAGGGACCCTGAAGCCCCGCCCACTCTTTGTTCACAGTCACAGGGACCCTGAAGCCCCGCCCACTCTTTGTTCACCGTCACTGGGACCCTGAAGCCCCGCCCACTCTTTGTTCACCGTCACAGGGACCCTGAAGCCCCGCCCACTCTTTGCTCACAGTCACTGGGACCCTGAAGCCCCGCCCACTCTTTGTTCACAGTCACAGGGACCCTGAAGCCCCGCCCACTCTTTGTTCCCGGTCACTGGGACCCTGAAGCCCCGCCCACTCTTTGTTCACAGTCACTGGGACCCTGAAGCCCCGCCCACTCTTTGTTCACAGTCACTGGGACCCTGAAGCCCCGCCCACTCTTTGTTCACAGTCACAGGGACCCTGAAGCCCCGCCCACTCTTTGTTCACAGTCACTGGGACCCTGAAGCCCCGCCCACTCTTTGTTCACAGTCACAGGGACCCTGAAGCCCCGCCCACTCTTTGTTCACAGTCACAGGGACCCTGAAGCCCCGCCCACTCTTTGTTCACAGTCACTGGGACCCTGAAGCCCCGCCCACTCTTTGTTCACAGTCACTGGGACCCTGAAGCCCCGCCCACTCTTTGTTCACAGTCACCGGGACCCTGAAGCCCCGCCCACTCTTTGTTCCCGGTCACTGGGACCCTGAAGCCCCGCCCACTCTTTGTTCACCGTCACAGGGACCCTGAAGCCCCGCCCACTCTTTGTTCACCGTCACTGGGACCCTGAAGCCCCGCCCACTCTTTGTTCACAGTCACAGGGACCCTGAAGCCCCGCCCACTCTTTGTTCACCGTCACAGGGACCCTGAAGCCCCGCCCACTCTTTGTTCACAGGCACAGGGACCCTGAAGCCCCGCCCACTCTTTGTTCCCAGTCACTGGGACCCTGAAGCCCCGCCCACTCTTTGTTCACAGTCACTGGGACCCTGAAGCCCCGCCCACTCTTTGTTCACAGTCACAGGGACCCTGAAGCCCCGCCCACTCTTTGTTCACAGTCACTGGGACCCTGAAGCCCCGCCCACTCTTTGTTAATGGTCACAGGGACCCTGAAGCCCCGCCCACTCTTTGTTCCCAGTCACTGGGACCCTGAAGCCCCGCCCACACTTTGTTCACAGTCACCGGGACCCTGAAGCCCCGCCCACTCTTTGTTCCCGGTCACTGGGACCCTGAAGCCCCGCCCACTCTTTGTTCCCAGTCACTGGGACCCTGAAGCCCCGCCCACTCTTTGTTCACAGTCACTGGGACCCTGAA
Organism: Heptranchias perlo; assembly: GCF_035084215.1. Classification (NCBI taxonomy): domain Eukaryota; kingdom Metazoa; phylum Chordata; class Chondrichthyes; order Hexanchiformes; family Hexanchidae; genus Heptranchias; species Heptranchias perlo. The sequence continues at coordinate 527,604 of NW_027139246.1, read as the reverse complement.
GCCCCGCCCACTCTTTGTTCACAGTCACAGGGACCCTGAAGCCCCGCCCACTCTTTGTTCACAGTCACAGGGACCCTGAAGCCCCGCCCACTCTTTGTTCCCAGTCACTGGGACCCTGAAGCCCCGCCCACTCTTTGTTCACAGTCACAGGGACCCTGAAGCCCCGCCCACTCTTTGTTCACAGTCACTGGGACCCTGAAGCCCCGCCCACTCTTTGTTAATGGTCACAGGGACCCTGAAGCCCCGCCCACTCTTTGTTCCCAGTCACAGGGACCCTGAAGCCCCGCCCACTCTTTGTTCACAGTCACAGGGACCCTGAAGCCCCGCCCACTCTTTGTTCACAGTCACAGGGACCCTGAAGCCCCGCCCACTCTTTGTTCACAGTCACTGGGACCCTGAAGCCCCGCCCACTCTTTGTTCACAGTCACTGGGACCCTGAAGCCCCGCCCACTCTTTGTTCACAGTCACTGGGACCCTGAAGCCCCGCCCACTCTTTGTTCACAGTCACAGGGACCCTGAAGCCCCGCCCACTCTTTGTTCACAGTCACAGGGACCCTGAAGCCCCGCCCACTCTGTTCACCGTCACTGGGACCCTGAAGCCCCGCCCACTCTTTGTTCCCGGTCACAGGGACCCTGAAGCCCCGCCCACTCTTTGTTCACAGTCACTGGGACCCTGAAGCCCCGCCCACTCTTTGTTCACAGTCACTGGGACCCTGAAGCCCCGCCCACTCTTTGTTCACCGTCACAGGGACCCTGAAGCCCCGCCCACTCTTTCTTCCCGGTCACAGGGACCCTGAAGCCCCGCCCACTCTTTGTTCACAGTCACAGGGACCCTGAAGCCCCGCCCACTCTTTGTTCACCGTCACAGGGACCCTGAAGCCCCGCCCACTCTTTGTTCACAGGCACAGGGACCCTGAAGCCCCGCCCACTCTTTGTTCACAGTCACTGGGACCCTGAAGCCCCGCCCACTCTTTGTTCACAGGCACAGGGACCCTGAAGCCCCGCCCACTCTTTGTTCACAGGCACAGGGACCCTGAAGCCCCGCCCACTCTTTGTTCACAGTCACTGGGACCCTGAAGCCCCGCCCACTCTTTGTTCACAGGCACAGGGACCCTGAAGCCCCGCCCACTCTTTGTTCCTGGTCACAGGGACCCTGAAGCCCCGCCCACTCTTTGTTCACAGTCACTGGGACCCTGAAGCCCCGCCCACTCTTTGTTCCTGGTCACAGGGACCCTGAAGCCCCGCCCACTCTTTGTTCACAGTCACAGGGACCCTGAAGCCCCGCCCACTCTTTGTTCACAGTCACAGGGACCCTGAAGCCCCGCCCACTCTTTGTTCACAGTCACAGGGACCCTGAAGCCCCGCCCACTCTTTGTTCACAGTCACAGGGACCCTGAAGCCCCGCCCACTCTTTGTTCACAGTCACTGGGACCCTGAAGCCCCGCCCACTCTTTGTTCCCTGTCACTGGGACCCTGAAGCCCCGCCCACTCTTTGTTCCCAGTCACAGGGACCCTGAAGCCCCGCCCACTCTTTGTTCACAGTCACAGGGACCCTGAAGCCCCGCCCACTCTTTGTTCACAGTCACTGGGACCCTGAAGCCCCGCCCACTCTTTGTTCACAGTCACAGGGACCCTGAAGCCCCGCCCACTCTTTGTTCACAGTCACAGGGACCCTGAAGCCCCGCCCACTCTTTGTTCCCGGTCACTGGGACCCTGAAGCCCCGCCCACTCTTTGTTCCCGGTCACTGGGACCCTGAAGCCCCGCCCACTCTTTGTTCACCGTCACTGGGACCCTGAAGCCCCGCCCACTCTTTGTTCACAGGCACAGGGACCCTGAAGCCCCGCCCACTCTTTGTTCACAGGCACAGGGACCCTGAAGCCCCGCCCACTCTTTGTTCACCGTCACTGGGACCCTGAAGCCCCGCCCACTCTTTGTTCACAGTCACTGGGACCCTGAAGCCCCGCCCACTCTTTGTTCCCGGTCACTGGGACCCTGAAGCCCCGCCCACTCTTTGATCCCGGTCACTGGGACCCTGAAGCCCCGCCCACTCTTTGTTCACAGGCACAGGGACCCTGAAGCCCCGCCCACTCTTTGTTCACAGGCACAGGGACCCTGAAGCCCCGCCCACTCTTTGTTCACAGGCACAGGCACCCTGAAGCCCCGCCCACTCTTTGTTCACAGTCACTGGGACCCTGAAGCCCCGCCCACTCTTTGTTCACAGTCACAGGGACCCTGAAGCCCCGCCCACTCTTTGTTCACAGGCACAGGCACCCTGAAGCCCCGCCCACTCTTTGTTCACAGTCACTGGGACCCTGAAGCCCCGCCCACTCTTTGTTCACAGTCACTGGGACCCTGAAGCCCCGCCCACTCTTTGTTCACAGTCACAGGGACCCTGAAGCCCCGCCCACTCTTTGTTCACAGGCACAGGGACCCTGAAGCCCCGCCCACTCTTTGTTCACAGTCACAGGGACCCTGAAGCCCCGCCCACTCTTTGTTCACAGTCACAGGGACCCTGAAGCCCCGCCCACTCTTTGTTCACAGTCACTGGGACCCTGAAGCCCCGCCCACTCTTTGTTCACAGTCACAGGGACCCTGAAGCCCCGCCCACTCTTTGTTCACAGTCACTGGGACCCTGAAGCCCCGCCCACTCTTTGTTCACAGTCACAGGGACCCTGAAGCCCCGCCCACTCTTTGTTCCCGGTCACTGGGACCCTGAAGCCCCGCCCACTCTTTGTTCACAGTCACAGGGACCCTGAAGCCCCGCCCATTCTTTGTTCCCGGTCACTGGGACCCTGAAGCCCCGCCCACTCTTTGTTCCCGGTCACTGGGACCCTGAAGCCCCGCCCACTCTTTGTTCACTGTCACTGGGACCCTGAAGCCCCGCCCACTCTTTGTTCCTGGTCACTGGGACCCTGAAGCCCCGCCCACTCTTTGTTCCTGGTCACTGGGACCCTGAAGCCCCGCCCACTCTTTGTTCACTGTCACTGGGACCCTGAAGCCCCGCCCACTCTTTGTTCCCAGGCACAGGGACCCTGAAGCCCCGCCCACTCTTTGTTCACAGTCACAGGGACCCTGAAGCCCCGCCCACTCTTTGTTCCGTGTCACAGGGACCCTGAAGCCCCGCCCACTCTTTGTTCACAGTCACAGGGACCCTGAAGCCCCGCCCACTCTTTGTTCCGTGTCACAGGGACCCTGAAGCCCCGCCCACTCTTTGTTCACAGTCACAGGGACCCTGAAGCCCCGCCCACTCTTTGTTCCGTGTCACAGGGACCCTGAAGCCCCGCCCACTCTTTGTTCACAGTCACAGGGACCCTGAAGCCCCGCCCACTCTTTGTTCCCAGTCACTGGGACCCTGAAGCCCCGCCCACTCTCTGTTCCCGGTCACTGGGACCCTGAAGCCCCGCCCACTCTTTGTTCCCAGGCACAGGGACCCTGAAGCCCCGCCCACTCTTTGTTCACAGTCACAGGGACCCTGAAGCCCCGCCCACTCTTTGTTCACAGGCACAGGGACCCTGAAGCCCCGCCCACTCTTTGTTCCCTGTCACTGGGACCCTAAAGCCCCGCCCACTCTTTGTTCCCAGTCACAGGAACCCTGAAGCCCCGCCCACTCTTTGTTCACCGTCACTGGGACCCTGAAGCCCCGCCCACTCTTTGTTCACCGTCACTGGGACCCTGAAGCCCCGCCCACTCTTCGTTCCCAGTCACAGGGACCCTGAAGCCCCGCCCACTCTTTGTTCCCAGTCACAGGGACACTGAAGCCCCGCCCACTCTTTGTTCACAGTCACAGGGACCCTGAAGCCCCGCCCACTCTTTGTTCCCAGTCACTGGGACCCTGAAGCCCCGCCCACTCTTTGTTCCCAGTCACTGGGACCCTGAAACCCCGCCCACTCTTTGTTCACAGTCACAGGGACCCTGAAGCCCCGCCCACTCTTTGTTCCCAGTCACAGGGACCCTGAAGCCCCGCCCACTCTTTGTTCCCAGTCACAGGGACCCTGAAGCCCCGCCCACTCTTTGTTCACAGTCACAGGGACCCTGAAGCCCCGCCCACTCTTTGTTCCCGGTCACTGCGACCCTGAAGCCCCGCCCACTCGTTCCCTGTCACTGGGACCCCGAAGCCCCGCCCACTCTTTGTTCCCAGGCACAGGGACCCTGAAGCCCCGCCCACTCTTTGTTCACAGTCACTGCGACCCTGAAGCCCCGCCCACTCTTTGTTCACAGTCACTGGGACCCTGAAGCCCCGCCCACTCTTTGTTCACAGTCACTGGGACCCTGAAGCCCCGCCCACTCTTTGTTCACAGTCACTGGGACCCTGAAGCCCCGCCCACTCTTTGTTCACCGTCACTGGGACCCTGAAGCCCCGCCCACTCTTTGTTCACAATCACAGGGACCCTGAAGCCCCGCCCACTCTTTGTTCACAGTCACAGGGACCCTGAAGCCCCGCCCACTCTTTGTTCACAATCACAGGGACCCTGAAGCCCCGCCCACTCTTTGTTCCTGGTCACAGGGACCCTGAAGCCCCGCCCACTCTTTGTTCCCAGTCACAGGGACCCTGAAGCCCCGCCCACTCTTTCTTCACAGTCACAGGGACCCTGAAGCCCCGCCCACTCTTTGTTCACAGTCACTGGGACCCTGAAGCCCCGCCCACTCTTTGTTCACAGTCACTGGGACCCTGAAGCCCCGCCCACTCTTTGTTCACCGTCACTGGGACCCTGAAGCCCCGCCCACTCTTTGTTCACAGTCACTGGGACCCTGAAGCCCCGCCCACTCTTTGTTCCCTGTCACTGGGACCCTGAAGCCCCGCCCACTCTTTGTTCACAGTCACAGGGACCCTGAAGCCCCGCCCACTCTTTCTTCACAGTCACAGGGACCCTGAAGCCCCGCCCACTCTTTGTTCACAGTCACAGGGACCCTGAAGCCCCGCCCACTCTTTGTTCACAGTCACAGGGACCCTGAAGCCCCGCCCACTCTTTGTTCACAGTCACAGGGACCCTGAAGCCCCGCCCACTCTTTGTTCACAGTCACTGGGACCCTGAAGCCCCGCCCACTCTTTGTTCACCGTCACAGGGACCCTGAAGCCCCGCCCACTCTTTGTTCACCGTCACTGGGACCCTGAAGCCCCGCCCACTCTTTGTTCACCGTCACTGGGACCCTGAAGCCCCGCCCACTCTTTGTTCACAGTCACAGGGACCCTGAAGCCCCGCCCAGTCTTTGTTCCTGGTCACTGGGACCCTGAAGCCCCGCCCACTCTTTGTTCACAGTCACAGGGACCCTGAAGCCCCGCCCACTCTTTGTTCACAGTCACTGGGACCCTGAAGCCCCGCCCACTCTTTGTTCACAGTCACTGGGACCCTGAAGCCCCGCCCACTCTTTGTTCCCGGTCACTGGGACCCTGAAGCCCCGCCCACTCTTTGTTCACAGGCACAGGGACCCTGAAGCCCCGCCCACTCTTTGTTCACCGTCACTGGGACCCTGAAGCCCCGCCCACTCTTTGTTCACCGTCACTGGGACCCTGAAGCCCCGCCCACTCTTTGTTCCCGGTCACTGGGACCCTGAAGCCCCGCCCACTCTTTGTTCACAGTCACTGGGACCCTGAAGCCCCGCCCACTCTTTGTTCACAGTCACTGGGACCCTGAAGCCCCGCCCACTCTTTGTTCACAGTCACAGGGACCCTGAAGCCCCGCCCACTCTTTGTTCACAGTCACAGGGACCCTGAAGCCCCGCCCACTCTTTGTTCCCGGTCACTGGGACCCTGAAGCCCCGCCCACTCTTTGTTCACAGTCACTGGGACCCTGAAGCCCCGCCCACTCTTTGTTCACAGTCACAGGGACCCTGAAGCCCCGCCCACTCTTTGTTCACAGTCACAGGGACCCTGAAGCCCCGCCCACTCTTTGTTCACAGTCACAGGGACCCTGAAGCCCCGCCCACTCTTTGTTCCCGGTCACTGGGACCCTGAAGCCCCGCCCACTCTTTGTTCACAGTCACTGGGACCCTGAAGTCCCGCCCACTCTTTGTTCACAGTCACAGGGACCCTGAAGCCCCGCCCACTCTTTGTTCCCGGTCACTGGGACCGTGAAGCCCCGCCCACTCTTTGTTCCCGGTCACTGGGACCCTGAAGCCCCGCCCACTCTTTGTTCCCGGTCACTGGGACCCTGAAGCCCCGCCCACTATTTGTTCCCGGTCACTGGGACCCTGAAGCTCCGCCCACTCTTTGTTCCTGGTCACCGGGACACTGAAGCCCCGCCCACTCTTTGTTCCTGGTCACTGGGACCCTGAAGCCCCGCCCACTCTTTGTTCACAGTCACTGGGACCCTGAAGCCCCGCCCACTCTTTGTTCACAGTCACTGGGACCCTGAAGCCCCGCCCACTCTTTGTTCACAGTCACTGGGACCCTGAAGCCCCGCCCACTCTTTGTTCACAGTCACTGGGACCCTGAAGCCCCGCCCACTCTTTGTTCCTGGTCACCGGGACACTGAAGCCCCGCCCACTCTTTGTTCCTGGTCACCGGGACACTGAAGCCCCGCCCACTCTCTGTTCCCGGTCACTGGGACCCTGAAGCCCCGCCCACTCTTTGTTCCTGGTCACCGGGACACTGAAGCCCCGCCCACTCTCTGTTCCCGGTCACTGGGACCCTGAAGCCCCGCCCACTCTTTGTTCCTGGTCACCGGGACACTGAAGCCCCGCCCACTCTCTGTTCCCGGTCACTGGGACCCTGAAGCCCCGCCCACTCTTTGTTCCTGGTCACCGGGACACTGAAGCCCCGCCCACTCTCTGTTCCTGGTCACTGGGACCCCGAAGCTCCGCCCACTCTTTGTTCCTGGTCACCGGGACACTGAAGCCCCGCCCACTCTTTGTTCCTGGTCACCGGGACACTGAAGCCCCGCCCACTCTCTGTTCCCGGTTACTGGGACCCTGAAGCCCCGCCCACTCTTTGTTCCTGGTCACCGGGACACTGAAGCCCCGCCCACTCTCTGTTCCTGGTCACTGGGACCCCGAAGCTCCGCCCACTCTTTGTTCCTGGTCACCGGGACACTGAAGCCCCTCCCACTCTCTGTCACACACCCTTTTGCTCATGAGACTGTTCTGTCTTCCTGGAATGTTTACAGCCCAGAAGGTGGCTATTCAGATCATCGAGCCCATGCTGGCTCTTTGTAAGAGCAATCCAGTTCGTCCCACTCCCCCGCCCTATCCCCGTAGCCCGACAAATGTTTCCCTTCAAGTATTTATCCAATTCCTTTTGGAAAGCCCCGATTGAATCTGCTTCCACCACCCTTTCAAGCAGCGCATTCCAGATCATATCATCTCGCTGTGTAAAAAAGGTTTTCTTTATGTCACCTTTGGCTCGTTTACCAATCACCTTAAATCTGTGTCCTCTGGAGGTTGACCCTTCCACCAAGGGGAACACTTTATCGAAACCCTATCAAATCTCCTCGCGACCTTCTCTGCTGTCAGGAAAACAATCCCAGCTCCTCCAGTCTATCCACGTAACTCAAACCTCTCATCCCTGGAATCATTCCAGTAAATCTCTTCTGCACCCTCTCTGAGACCTTCACATCCTTCCTAAAGTGCAGTGCCCAGAACAGCACACAATACTCCAGTTGTGGCCGAACCAATGTTTTATAAAGGTTCATCATGAGTTCTATACTTTTGTACTCTCTGCCTCTATTTATAAAGCCCAGGATCCCGTTTGCTTTTTTAACCTCTTTCTCAATCTGCCCTGCCACCTTCAACGATTTGTGCACATATACCCCCAGATCTCTGTTCCTGCACCTCCTTTAGTACCATTTAGTTTATGTTGCCTCTCCTCATTCTTCCTGCCAAAATGTATCACTTCACACTCTTTACGTTAAATTTAATCTGCCACGTGTCCGCCCATTCCACCAGCCTGTCTATGTCCTTTTGAAGTCTATCACTATCCTCCTCACTGTTCAATAAACTTCCAAGTTTTGTCATCTGCAAATTTGGAAATTGTGCCCTGTACACCCAAGTCCAAGTCATTAATATATATCAAGAAAAGCAGTGGTCCCAGCACTGACCCCTGGGGAACGCCATTGTACACCTCCCTCCAGTCCGAAAAACAACTGTTCACCACTACTCTCTGTTTCCTGTCACAAGGCCAATTTCCTATTCATGCTGCCAATTCCCCTTTTCTTCCATGGGTTTTAATTTTATTGACAAGCCTATTATATGGCACTTCGGAACATAGCAACAGGAGTGGGCCATTCAGCCCCTCGAGCCCACTCCGCCATTTGATAAGATTATGGCTGATCTGTGATCTAACTCCATATACCTGCCTTTGGCCCATATCCCTTAATACCTTTGGTTGCCAAAAAGCTATCTATCTCAGATTTAAATTTAGAAATTGAGCTAGTATCAATTGCCGTTTGCGGAAGAGAGTTCCAAACTTCTACCACCCTTTGTGTGTCGAAGTGTTTTCTAATCTCACTCCTGAAAGGCCTGGCTCTACTTTTTAGACTGTGCCCCCTACTCCGAGAATCCCCAACCAGCGGAAATAGTTTCTCTCCATCCACCCTATCTGTTCCCCTTAATATTTTATAAACTTCGATCAGATCACCCCTTAACCTTCAAAACTCGAGAGAATACAACCCCAATTTGTGTAATCTCTCCTCGTAACTTAACCCTTGAAGTCCGGGTATCATTCTAGTAAACCGACGCTGCACTCCCTCCAAGGCCAATATGTCCTTCCGAAGGTGCGGTGCCCAGAACTGCTCACAGTACTCCAGGTGCGGTCTAACCAGGGTTTTGTATAGCTGCAGCATAACTTCTGCCCCCTTGTACTCTAGTCCTCTCGATATAAAGGCCAGCATTCCAATAGCCTTCTTGATTATTTTCTGCACCTGTTCATGACACTTCAATGATCGATGTACCTGAACCCCTAAGTCCATTTGGACATCCACTGTTTTTAACTTTTTACCATTTAGAAAGTACCCTGTTCTATCCTTTTTTGATCCAAAGTGGATGACCTCACATTTGCCTACACTGAATTCCATTTGCCACAGTTTTGCCCATTCACCTAATCTATCAATATCGCTTTGTAATTTTATGTTTTCATCTACACTGCTTACAATGCCACCAATCTTTGTGTCATCGGCAAACTTAGATATGAGACTTTCTATGCCTTCATCTAAGTCGTTAATAAATATCGAGAGTAATTGAGGTCCCAAGACAGATCCCTGTGGGACTCCACTAGTCACATCCTGCCAATGTGAGTACCTCCTCATGATCCCTACTGTCTGTCGCCTTTCGCTCAGCCAACTTCCTAACCAAGTTCGTACTTTTCCCTCAATTCCATGGGCTTCTATCTTAGCTAACAGTCTGTTCGAATCTGATTCTCACCAGGAGATGTATAGGAAGATCTGTAAGGTTGATATCCAGTTTCGAGCCAGCATGTCAGACGGTGTCAAGAGTCTAATTAGCCAATTGCTTCGACATAGTCCAATACTGAGACTTCCCCTTAAGGCTCCTTCCACCTGGATGTACAGCCAGAGGGGAGAACTAAGGTCCATCTCACTAGCCCTGAGCATCATTGACTTGTACATAAGACCTGCAATTAGCAAGCCACGGTATATAATACTGTATGTGCTCCTGGCTGTTTCTGTTGTCTTGTAAACTGTTGGAACTCTGTCCTTTGTGTTGATATGTTCAGTTTCTTGGGACCTCATCAAATGCCTTCTGGAAGTCTATATAAATAACATCCATAGACATTCCCCTCTCCACTACTTTTGTAACCTCTTCAAAAAATTCAATCAGGTTCATCAGGCATGACCTACCTTTCACAAATCTATGCTGGCTCTCTCTGATCAGCGGAAAATTGTCAAGGTGTTCAGTCATCCTATCCTTAATAACAGACTCTAATAATTTCCCGACAACATAGGAACAGGAGTCGGCCATTCAGCCCCTCATGCCTGCTCCGCCATTTGATAAGATCATGGCTGATCTGTGATCTAACTCCATATACCTGCCTTTGGCCCATATCCCTTAATACCTTTGGTTGCCAAAAAGATATCTATCTCAGATTTAAATTTAGCAATTGAGCTGGTATCAATTGCCGTTTGCGGAAGAGAGTTCCAAACTTCTACCACCCTTTGTGTGTAGAAATGTTTTGAAATCTCGCTCCAGAAAGCTCTGGCTCTAATTTTTAGACTGTCACCCTACTCCTAGAATCCCCAACCAGCGGAAATAGTTTCTCTCTCTCCATTCCCCTTAAAATCTTATAAACTTCGACCAGATCAGCCCTTAACCTTCTGAACCCGAGAGAATACAACCCCAATTTGTGTAATCTTTCCGAACAACCGATGTTAGGCTGACTGGTCTATAATTGCCAGGTTTTCACGAGGGGAATCATTCTTAAATAGCAGAGTGACGTGTGCAATTTTCCAGTCTAAAGGAACGGTTCCTGAATCGAGAGAACTTTGGAAGATTATATTTCGGGCATCTGCAACGTGCTCACCTCCTTCCTGTAAAACCCTGGGATGGAAACCATCTGGTCCTGGGGATTTGATCCAGCTCCTTTTGGTAGTCCATATACACCGCATCCACCGCACTGCCCTCACCAATGACCCTCCCCCCACTGATTCCCCTTTAACCAATCCCTGCTCACCTTCCTCCATTCACCCACTCTTTGACCCACCAAGATGGCGGCCGGTTGCCCCGGTAACCCCGGGCCCTGTCACCGGGAAAAGCCCCGCCGCTGCCGCCCGGCGCAACACAGACCGGCCCGGCGGACCTCACTCGCTCCCTGAGGCCGTCCCCCTACCTTTATCACCCCCGCGGCGGGCGGTGGTGCGGGTCCCGGCCCGGTTCCCAGGCCCGGTCCCGACCCTCGGCTCATTCACCTCCCGCTCTCCGCCGACCTGCAGCTCCGACTGGCGACAGCGCCCGGCCTCTCCCGCGCCTGCGCGCTGGCCTCCCGTCACCGGGATAGGGCGTATTCCACCGCGCGGGGCAGTCTGGGGGACAATCCCCGCCATTGAAAGGCATTGACTGGGAGATTTCACTGATCGGATTGAGATGGAGGCGGAGCGGGAATTAATCAAATGGACAGAAACTTAAGAACCCGACGCCATTAGTGATCAGAATAAGGAGACCGGGCGCTGCCCCCCCGCCCCCCAACCCCCAGAAAACTTTAATTAGGAATCTTGATTGTAACACTTCACCCATTCTTAAAGGGGCAGGAGTGGTCCTGTCTCTGTGTGATTGGCAGTTAAAGAGACAGGCACAGTTCACCCTCCTCTGTGTTGTTTCTTTCTTTGTTCGTAGTTAAAGTGCCCCTGCTTACACAAGGTGTGTGGGAAGGAATTCACTCAGTCATGCACCAATGTTTACACATTGATACACCAGCGAGTTCACACTGATAAAAGACTTTTTAAATCTTCGGACTGTGAGAAGAGCTTTAAAACCAACAACAGTCCGCAGAGTCGCGAAAGCACTCACACGGGGGAGAGGCCGTTCACCTGCTCTGTGCGTGAGAAGGGATTCACTCGTTCATCCAACCTGCCGACACACCAGAGAGTTCATACAGGGGACAGACCGTTCATCTGCTCCATGTTTGGGAAGAGATTCACTCGTTCATCCAACCTGCTGAGACACCAGAGAGTTCACAAGTGACTGCAGGGGTTGGATTCTGCTGTTATTGCTGCTGTTAATCACATCCAGGACTGAACCATGTTCATTCTGACAGTCGGGGTTTGTTTCTGATGTTAATAACCCCTAGAACTGGGCTGGAATTTAATATTCTGGATACATGTTAAATAAATCAGCTTTGTTTTAAATACAGTGCATCGAACCAGTGGTAAGCTGGGACCTGATTGTTGACCTATTGGGTGGAGTGTCTATTTCTCTCTCACTCTCCAGAGTGATCAGGGAACGTTCATCTTCAAGATAGCCCCGACATAAACCAACAAACTGAACCCTCTTCCTCGCCAGATCGGGGTCCACCTGACACTGAGGAGCTACCGCTGCTCACTATCAGTGTGTCTGCTGAAGTACAAGTGAGAAATGACCATTCGATGCAGGGAGAGAGTTTTCCTCTCACGGGTTATTTCCGGGTTTTGCACGTTAGCAGCAAGAAATCAGTTTTTTTAAAAGTGACTCTGTCTAAAATTTTACACTGAAAGCATGACAGGGAGTCAGACAGAGGATGGCAGGGAGGACACTGGGTGTCTATTGGGCCAAGTGCAGGCAATTGGGACTAGCTTAGTGGTATAAACTGGGCGACATGGACATGTTGGGCCGAAGGGCCTGTTTCCATGTTGTAACTTCTATGATTCTATAAGAAGGGGGCGAGCTAGAATCGCGCACAGAGGGCACTGGGTTAGGATTGGGAGACACTGGGTGGGGTGGGGGAGGGGGAGTTGGACACAGGGGGCACTGGGTTAGGAGTGGGAGACACTGGGGGGTGGGGAGGGGGAGGGGGCGGGGGGAGTTGGACACAGGGAGCTCTAGGTTAGGAGTGGGAGACACTGGGTGGGGTGAGGGAAGGGGCGAGGGGAGTTGGACACAGAGGGCACTGGGTTAGGAGTGGGAGACACTGGGTGGGATGCGGTGGGGGAGTTGGACACTGGGGGCACTGGGTTAGGAGTGGGAGACACTGGGTGGGGTGGGGGAGGGGGAGTTGGACACTGGGGGCACTGGGTTAGGAGTGTGAGACACTGGGTGGGGGAGGGGGAGTTGGACACTGGGGTCACTGGGTTAGGAGTGGGAAACACTGGGTGGGGGACGGGGGAGTTTGTCACAGGGAGCACTGGGTTAGGAGTGGGAAACACTGGGTGGGGGACGGGGGAGTTTGTCACAGGGAGCACTGGGTTAGGAGTGTGAGACACTGGGTGGGATGGGGAGGGGGAGTTGGACATAGGGGGCACTGGGTTAGGAGTGGGAAACACTGGGTGGGGGAGGGGGAGTTGGTCACAGGGGGCACTGGGTTAGGAGTGGGAGACATTGGGTGGTGGAGGGGGAGGGGAAGTTGGACATAGGGGGCACTGGGTTAGGAGTGAGAAACACTGGGTGGGGGACGGGGGTGAGGGGAGTTGGACACAGAGAGAGGTGGAATTTTCCTCAATCCAGTGACACCAGCGGATCCTCGATCAGAGCGGGTGACACTGGAGCAGAGCGGGTCCACCGCCCCTGATAGAGATCAGGGGATGGAAAACCACGGGCAGTCTGTCCACCATTGCCCAAATCAGTGCCTGCTGTGTTTATTTACATGTGTTTCCGGGGTGTCTCTCTCTCTCTCTCAGCCCACCCACCATTACCTAATACACTGCCCGCTGTGTTTATTTACATGTGTTTCCGGGGTGTCTCTCTCTCTCTCTCTCTCTCAGCCCACCCACCATTACTCAATACACTGCCCGCTGTGTTCCTTTCCATGTGGGCCAGTATTTATTGCCCAACCCTAGTTGCCCTGAGAAGCTGCTGGTGGGTCTTCCCCTTGAACCGCTGCAGTCCGTGTAGTTAGGGTGACCACACGATGGTGTTAGGGAGGGAATTCCAGGACATTGACCCAGTGACGATAAAGGAATGGGGACATGTGTCCGAGTCAGGATGGGGTGTGACTCGGAGGGGATGGTGCTCCCACCACATTGCTGCTCTTGTCCTTCTCAGTGGTAGAGGTCTCGGGGCTGGGAGGTGCGGTCGAAGTGACCTTGGTGAGTAGCTGCAGAGCATCCTGTAGATGCAGAGCCAGATTAATAACACTGGGCCCCGGGGCACCCTGAACATTCAGGCCCTTTGTACCTCTCCCACACACCCCGACCCATTAACCACAAACGTGTAGTAAACTGCAGGAAGAAATATGCCCGGAGACTGTCTCCACACTGAATTAATAATGAAGCCAATCACATCACAATAAATTGTGCTCAAATTAAATTGCCCCCTGGGGCAGGAGCACTGTAACCCTGAGCATTAATCCAACCCCTGGGGGAGGGCCCGTAACCCTGAGCATTAATCCAACCCCCTGGGGGAGGGCCCGTAGGCCCGAGCATTAATCTACCTCCTGCTGTACATACTTGGATTACCAAAACAGGCCATTCGGCCCGACTGTTTTATGCTGGTGTTCACCTCACGAGCCTCCGTCCACTCTAAATACCTCTTCCCACCCTCCCCCCCCCCCCTTCCCCAGTCGTCTCTTCCTTTTCCCCTCATGAATGTAATGGAATATAAAAGTGGAAATGTTTTACTACATTGGTATTGGTACAGGGCATTGGTAAGACCACATCTAGAATACTGTGTGCAGTTTTGGTCTCCTTATTTAAGAAAGGACATAATTGCTTTGGAGGCGGTTCAGAGAAGGTTCACTCGACTGATTCCTGGGATGGGAGGATTATCTTATGAGGAAAGGTTGGACAAGTTGGGCCTGTACACACTGGAGTTTAGAAGAATGAGAGGTGATCTTATTGAAACATATAAGATCCTGAGGGGACTAGAAGGGGTAGATGCTGAGAGGATGTTTCCTCTTGTGGGAGAGACTAGAACTAGGGGCCACAGTTTAAAAATAAGGGGTCTTCCGTTTAAGATGGAGATGAGGAGAAATGTTTTCTCTCAGAGGGCGGTGAGTGTGTGGAACTCCCTTCCTCAGAGAGCGGTGGAGGCAGGGTCATTGAATATTTTTAAGGCTGAGTTCGATAGATTCCTGATTATCAAGGGAGTCAAAGGTTATAGTAGGTAGACGGGAAAGTAGGGTTGAGGTCACAATCAGATCAGCCATGATCTTATCAAAAGGCAGAACAGGCTCGAGGGGCCGAATGGCCTACTCCTGCTCTTAATTCGTATGTTCGGATGTTCGAATGTATGAAGCCTCCCTTTAATTGCATCAATACTATCTGCTTCTAGCACTCGTGTGGCAGTGAGTTCCACATTCTCACCACCCACTGTGTGAAGAGGTTCCTCCTAAATTCTTTATTTCCTCTGTTAGTGAGTAACCTATTTTGCTGCCCCCTCATACTGACTCACCCATAAGTGGGAACAGCATCGACCCCTTCTAGTCCCCTCAGGATCTTATATGCTTCAATAAGATCACCTCTCATCCACGTGATCGAACCCTTCATCATTTTAAAGATCTCTATCAGGTCTCCTCTTAGTCTTCTCATTTCCAGGGTAAAGAGCCCCAGTCTGCTCAATCTTGCCTGTTAGTTGCATCCTCTCAATTCTGGTAACATCCTTGTAAATCTTTTCCACACTTTCACTCGTGCTTCAGAATCCTTTTTTTATGTGGAGACCAGAACTGTACACAGTCCTCCGAGTCTACATTTCCGACATAACAACAGTGAATACACTTCAAAAATACTTCATTGGCTGTAAAGCGCTTTGAGGCGTCCTGAGGTGATAGAAATTCAAGTCTATCCTTCTTTTCCTTCTTTGCGGTCTAACCAAGTCTCTATCTAAATTTAACACAACCTCCCTGCCTCAGTATTCTATTCTAGAAATGAACCCCAGAACTTGTTTTACACTCTTTATGGTCTTATCAACTTGTGTTGCTACTTTTAGTGATTTCTGTGTCTGTTATCCCAGATCTCTTGGTTCCTCTACTCCATTTAGTTTCTTCCCTTCTAAGGAATGAGTGGCCTCCATATTCCTCCCACCGAAATGAACCACCTCATATTTTACTATCTTGAATTTAATTCCCCATTTACCTGCCCAGTCTGCAAGCCTATTTATGACTCCTTGTGTTTTGGTGCAGTCCTCCACATTATTAACTATCCCACCAAATCTGGTGTCATCTGCAAACTGTTACAATTATTTCTCCCTCTATCCCTCTATATATATGGCGGGGCCCATGTGGGACAAGAAAAGGAAATCTTCTCATGGAGGCAGAGGGCATGACTGAGGTACTGAATGAGGACTTTGCATCTGTCTTCACTAGAGAAGAGGGTGAGGTTAATGTCACAATAGAGAGGGGGGAGTGGAGAAATTGGGTAGGATAAAAATAGATAGAAAGGAGGTGTTAATAATTTGGCATCACTCAAAGTTAACAAGCTCCGGGTCCGGATGGGATGCATCCTAGGTTGCTGTGGGAAGCAAGGGTGGAGATTGTGGAGGTACTGGCCATAATCTTTCAATCCTCCTTGGATATGGGAATGGTGCCAGAGGACTGGAGGATTTCAAATGTTAAACCCCTGTTCAAAAAAGGGGAGAGGGATAAACCTGGTAACTACAGGCCAGTCAGTCTCACGTCGGTGGTGGGAAAACTACAAGAGCCCATTGTTAAGGACAAAATTAACCTTCACTTGGAGAAGCATGGGTTAATAAGGGACAGCCAGTACGGATTGTTAAAGGCAAATCGCGTCTGACGAACCAGATTGAGTTCTGTGATGAAATATCAGAGAGGGTTGAGGAAGGGAGTGAGGTGGATGTTGTTTAGATGGACTTTCAAAAGGCATTTGATAAAATATCACACAACAGACTTACTCAGAAAATAGAAGCACAGGTATTAAAGGGACGGTGGTAACTTGGGTCGTAATTGGCTGAAGGATAGGAGGCAGAGAGTAATGATGAACGGATGTTTTTCTGACGGGAGAGTTGCAGCACATCCGTGGAGGTGCAGGACATCCGTGAGGTGCAGGACACCCGTGAGGTGCAGGACACCCGTGAGGTGCAGGACATCCGTGAGGTGCAGGACATCCGTGAGGTGCAGGACACCCGTCAGGTGCAGGACATCCGTGAGGTGCAGGACACCCGTGAGGTGCAGGACATCCGTGAGGTGCAGGACATCCGTGAGGTGCAGGACACCCGTGAGGTGCAGGACATCCGTGAGGTGCAGGACATCCGTGAGGTGCAGGACACCCGTGAGGCGCAGGACATCCGTCAGGTGCAGGGCATCCGTGAGGTGCAGGACATCCGTCAGGTGCAGGACATCCGTGAGGTGCAGGACACCCGTGAGGTGCAGGACATCCGTGAGGTGCAGGACATCCTTCAGGTGCAGGACATCCTTCAGGTGCAGGACATCCGTGAGGTGCAGGACACCCGTGAGGTGCAGGACATCCGTGAGTTGCAGGACATCCGTCAGGTGCAGGACATCCGTGAAGTGCAGGACACCCGTGAGGTGCAGGACATCCGTGAGGTGCAGGACATCCGTGAGGTGCAGGACATCCGTGAGGTGCAGGACATCCGTCAGGTGCAGGACATCCGTCAGGTGCAGGACACCCGTCAGGTGCAGGACATCCGTCAGGTGCAGGACATCCGTGAGGTGCAGGACATCCGTCAGGTGCAGGACATCCGTGAGGTGCAGGACATCCGTCAGGTGCAGGACATCCGTGAGGTGCAGGACATCCGTCAGGTGCAGGACATCCGTGAGGTGCAGGACATCCGTCAGGTGCAGGACATCCGTGAGGTGCAGGACATCCGTGAGGTGCAGGACATCCGTGAGGTGCAGGACACCCGTGAGGTGCAGGACATCCGTCAGGTGCAGGACATCCGTGAGGTGCAGGACATCCGTCAGGTGCAGGACATCCGTGAGGTGCAGGACATCCGTCAGGTGCAGGACATCCGTGAGGTGCAGGACATCCGTCAGGTGCAGGACATCCGTCAGGTGCAGGACATCCGTGAGGTGCAGGACACCCGTCAGGTGCAGGACATCCGTCAGGTGCAGGACATCCATCAGGTGCAGGACATCCGTGAGGTGCAGGACATCCGTCAGGTGCAGGACATCCGTGAGGTGCAGGACATCCGTGAGGTGCAGGACATCCGTCAGGTGCAGGACATCCGTCAGGTGCAGGACATCCGTGAGGTGCAGGACACCCGTGAGGTGCAGGACACCCGTGAGGTGCAGGACATCCGTGAGGTGCAGGACATCCGTGAGGTGCAGGACACCCGTGAGGTGCAGGACATCCGTCAGGTGCAGGACACCCGTGAGGTGCAGGACATCCGTGAGGTGCAGGACATCCGTCAGGTGCAGGACATCCATCAGGTGCAGGACATCCGTCAGATGCAGGACACCCGTCAGGTGCAGGACATCCGTGAGTTGCAGGACATCCGTCAGGTGCAGGACATCCGTCAGGTGCAGGACATCCGTGAGGTGCAGGACATCGGTGAGGTGCAGGACATCCGTGAGGTGCAGGACATCCGTCAGGTGCAGGACATCCGTCAGGTGCAGGACATCCGTGAGGTGCAGGACATCCGTCAGGTGCAGGACATCCGTGAGGTGCAGGACATCCGTCAGGTGCAGGATATCCGTCAGGTGCAGGACATCCGTGAGGTGCAGGACATCCGTGAGGTGCAGGACACCCGTGAGGTGCAGGACATCCGTCAGGTGCAGGACACCCGTGAGGTGCAGGACATCCGTCAGGTGCAGGACATCCGTGAGGTGCAGGACATCCGTGAGGTGCAGGACACCCGTGAGGTGCAGGACATCCGTCAGGTGCAGGACACCCGTGAGGTGCAGGACATCCGTGAGGTGCAGGACATCCGTGAGGTGCAGGACATCCGTCAGGTGCAGGACATCCGTCAGGTGCAGGACATCCGTCAGGTGCAGGACATCCGTGAAGTGCAGGACATCCGTGAGGTGCAGGACACCCGTGAGGTGCAGGACATCCGTGAGGTGCAGGACATCCGTCAGGTGCAGGACATCCATCAGGTGCAGGACATCCGTGAGGTGCAGGACATCCGTGAGTTGCAGGACATCCGTCAGGTGCAGGACATCCGTCAGGTGCAGGACATCCGTCAGGTGCAGGACATCCGTCAGGTGCAGGACATCCGTGAGGTGCAGGACATCCGTGAGGTGCAGGACACCCGTGAGGTGCAGGACATCCGTCAGGTGCAGGACACCCGTGAGGTGCAGGACATCCGTGAGGTGCAGGACACCCGTGAGGTGCAGGACATCCGTCAGGTGCAGGACATCCGTCAGGTGCAGGACATCCATCAGGTGCAGGGCATCCGTGAGGTGCAGGACACCCGTCAGGTGCAGGACATCCGTCAGGTGCAGGACATCCGTGAGGTGCAGGACATCCATCAGGTGCAGGACATCCGTGAGGTGCAGGACATCCGTCAGGTGCAGGACATCCATCAGGTGCAGGACATCCGTCAGGTGCAGGACATCCGTCAGGTGCAGGACATCTGTACTCGCATTCAACTCCAGGAAATGTGCGAGCACCTGGTGAATATTTGCCAGTGGTTACCAAAGTTCTGTCCAGAATGGGCCAGCAGGGCACTAATGTTCTGACCAGTATGGGCCAGGTGGTCAATGTTCTGTCCAGTATGGGCCAGCAGGGCACTAATGTTCTGACCAGTATGGGCCAGGTGGTCAATGTTCTGTCCAGTATGGGCCAGCTAGGCAATGTTCTGTCCAGTGTGGGCCAGCTGGGCAATGTTCTGTCTAGAATGGGCCAGCTGGGCAATGTTCTGTCCAGTGTGGGCCAGCTGGGCAAGGTTCTGTCCAGTATGGGCCAGCTGGGCAATGTTCTGTCCAGTATGGGCCAGCTGGGCAATGTTCTGTCCAGTATGGGCCAGCTGGGCAATGTTCTGTCCAGTATGGGCCAGCTGGGCAATGTTCTGTCCTGTATGGGCCAGCTGGGCAATGTTCTGTCCAGTATGGGCCAGCTGGGCAATGTTCTGTCCAGTATGGGCCAGCTGGGCAATGTTCTGTCCAGTATGGGCCAGCTGGGCAATGTTCTGTCCAGTATGGGCCAGCTGGGCACCAATGTTCAGTCCAGTATGGGCCAGCTGGGCAATGTTCTGTCGAGTCTGGGCCAGCTGGGCAATGTTCTGTCCAGTATGGGCCAGCTGGGCAATGTTCTGTCCAGTCTGGGCCAGCTGGGCAATGTTCTGTCCAGTGTGGGCCAGCTGGGCAATGTTCTGTCCAGTATGGGCCAGCTGGGCACTAATGTTCTGTCCAGCATCCTTGATCTCCTGTCTCATGGAGGTGAAACAGTCACGGCACTTGTCGGTCTCATCAGCCGTCAATCGTCTCACTTGTTGACCGTTGATGTCCTCTCCCAATTCATCATCCACAATGGGGGGGGGGGGGGCGGGGTGGGGGAGGAGGAGCAGGGGAGCTGGTGTCTACGTCGCCTCACGATGGACTGGGGCGCATCTACCCCAACTCGCATCGGTCACTCTCCCCCCTCACCCCCCCCCCCACGACAGGTCGGACTCAGCTGGCGGCTGCCTGTGAGAGAGGGATTGTGTGTGTCTCGCACAGAGCCAGAGGGGCCTGGAGTTGGAGAGGCGGTGAGGTGAGGCTCCTCATAGTAAAGCACTCCCCTCACATCAACACCCTGCGGGTGGCAGGTGGAGTCAGGAGCTGAAACACCATCACCCTCTGCAGCTCAAACACCATCACTCTCTGCAGCACAAACACCATCACTCTCTGCAGCCCAAACACCATCACCCTCTGCAGCACAAACACCATCACCCTCTGCAGCCCAAACACCATCACTCTCTGCAGCACAAACACCGTCACTCTCGGCAGCCCAAACACCATCACTCTCTGCAGCACAAACACCATCACCCTCTGCAGCACAAACACCATCACCCTCTGCAGCCCAAACACCATCACTCTCTGCAGCACAAACACCATCACCCTCTGCAGCCCAAACACCATCACTCTCTGCAGCACAAACACCATCACTCTCTGCAGCACAAACACCATCACCCCCTGCAGCACAAACACCATCACTCTCTGCAGCACAAACACCATCACCCTCTGCAGCACAAACACCATCACTCTCTGCAGCCCAAACACCATCACTCTCTGCAGCACAAACACCATCACTCTCTGCAGCACAAACACCATCACCCCCTGCAGCCCAAACACCATCACTCTCTGCAGCACAAACACCATCACCCTCTGCAGCCCAAACACCATCAATCTCTGCAGCCCAAACACCATCACCCTCTGCATCACAAACACCATCACCCTGTGCAGCACAAACACCATCACTCTCTGCAACCCAAACACCATCACCCTCTGCAGCACAAACACCATCACCCTCTGCAGCCCAAACACCATCACTCTCTGCAGCCCAAACACCATCACTCTCTGCAGCACAAACACAATCACTCTCTACAGCCCAAACAGCATCACTCTCTGCAGCACAAACACCATCACCCTCTGCAGCACAAACACCATCACCCTCTGCAGCCCAAACACCATCACTCTCTGCAGCCCAAACACCATCACTCTCTGCAGCCCAAACACCATCACTCTCTGCAGCACAAACACCATCACTCTCTGCAGCCCAAACACCATCACTCTCTGCAGCACAAACACCATCACCCCCTGCAGCACAAACACCATCACTCTCTGCAGCCCAAACACCATCAACCTCTGCAGCACAAACACCATCACCCTCTGCAGCACAAACACCATCACCCTCTGCAGCACAAACACCATCACTCTCTGCAACCCAAACACCATCACCCTCTGCAGCACAAACACCATCACTCTCTGCAGCCCAAACACCATCACTCTCTGCAGCACAAACACCATCACTCTCTGCAGCACAAACACCATCACTCTCTGCAGCACAAACACCATCACTCTCTGCAGCCCAAACACCATCACCCTCTGCAGCCCAAACACCATGACTCTCTGCAACCCAAACACCATCACTCTCTGCAGCCCAAACACCATCACTCTCTGCAGCACAAACACCATCACCCTCTGCAGCCCAAACACCATCACTCTCTGCAGCCCAAACACCATCACCCTCTGCAGCACAAACACCATCACTCTCTGCAGCCCAAACACCATCACTCTCTGCAGCCCAAACACCATCACTCTCTGCAGCACAAACACCATCACTCTCTGCAGCCCAAACACCATCACTCTCTGCAGCACAAACACCATCACTCTCTGCAGCACAAACACCATCACTCTCTGCAGCACAAACACCATCACTCTCTGCAGCCCAAACACCATCACCCTCTGCAGCCCAAACACCATCACTCTCTGCAACCCAAACACCATCACTCTCTGCAGCCCAAACACCATCACTCTCTGCAGCACAAACACCATCACCCTCTGCAGCCCAAACACCATCACTCTCTGCAGCCCAAACACCATCACCCTCTGCAGCACAAACACCATCACTCTCTGCAGCCCAAACACCATCACCCTCTGCAGCACAAACACCATCACCCTCTGCAGCACAAAAACCATCACCCTCTGCAGCACAAACACCATCACTCTCTGCAACCCAAACACCATCACCCTCTGCAGCACAAACACCATCACTCTCTGCAGCCCAAACACCATCACTCTCTGCAGCACAAACACCATCACTCTCTGCAGCACAAACACCATCACTCTCTGCAGCACAAACACCATCACTCTCTGCAGCCCAAACACCATCACCCTCTGCAGCCCAAACACCATCACTCTCTGCAACCCAAACACCATCACTCTCTGCAGCCCAAACACCATCACTCTCTGCAGCACAAACACCATCACCCTCTGCAGCCCAAACACCATCACTCTCTGCAGCCCAAATACCATCACCCTCTGCAGCACAAACACCATCACTCTCTGCAGCCCAAACACCATCACTCTCTGCAGCCCAAACACCATCACTCTCTGCAGCACAAACACCATCACTCTCTGCAGCCCAAACACCATCACTCTCTGCAGCACAAACACCATCACCCCCTGCAGCACAAACACCATCACTCTCTGCAGCCCAAACACCATCACCCTCTGCAGCACAAACACCATCACCCTCTGCAGCACAACACCATCACCCTCTGCAGCACAAACACCATCACTCTCTGCAACCCAAACACCATCACCCTCTGCAGCACAAACACCATCACTCTCTGCAGCCCAAACACCATCACTCTCTGCAGCACAAACACCATCACTCTCTGCAGCACAAACACCATCACTCTCTGCAGCACAAACACCATCACTCTCTGCAGCCCAAACACCATCACCCTCTGCAGCCCAAACACCATCACTCTCTGCAACCCAAACACCATCACTCTCTGCAGCCCAAACACCATCACTCTCTGCAGCACAAACACCATCACCCTCTGCAGCCCAAACACCATCACTCTCTGCAGCCCAAACACCATCACCCTCTGCAGCACAAACACCATCACTCTCTGCAGCCCAAACACCATCACTCTCTGCAGCCCAAACACCATCACTCTCTGCAACCCAAACACCATCACTCTCTGCAGCCCAAACACCATCACCCTCTGCAGCCCAAACTCCATCACTCTCTGCAACCCAAACACCATCACTCTCTGCAGCCCAAACACCATCAACCTCTGCAGCACAAACACCATCACTCTCTGCAGCCCAAACACCATCACTCTCTGCAGCCCAAACACCATCACCCTCTGCAGCCCAAACACCGTCACTCTCTGCAGCACAAACACCATCACTCTCTGCAGCACAAACACCATCACTCTCTGCAGCCCAAACACCATCACCCTCTGCAGCCCAAACACCATCACTCTCTGCAGCCCAAACACCATCACCCTCTGCAGCCCAAACACCATCACTCTCTGCAACCCAAACACCATCACTCTCTGCAGCCCAAACACCATCACCCTCTGCAGCACAAACACCATCACTCTCTGCAGCCCAAACACCATCACTCTCTGCAGCCCAAACACCATCACCCTCTGCAGCACAAACACCATCACCCTCTGCAGCCCAAACACCATCACCCTCTGCAGCACAAACACCATCACCCTCTGCAGCCCAAACACCATCACTCTCTGCAGCCCAAACACCATCACCCTCTGCATCACAAACACCATCACCCTCTGCAGCACAAACACCATCACTCTCTGCAACCCAAACACCATCACCCTCTGCAGCACAAACACCATCACCCTCTGCAGCCCAAACACCATCACTCTCTGCAGCCCAAACACCATCACTCTCTGCAGCACAAACACCATCACTCTCTGCAGCCCAAACACCATCACTCTCTGCAGCACAAACACCATCACCCTCTGCAGCACAAACACCATCACCCTCTGCAGCCCAAACACCATCACTCTCTGCAGCCCAAACACCATCACTCTCTGCAGCCCAAACACCATCACTCTCTGCAGCACAAACACCATCACTCTCTGCAGCCCAAACACCATCACTCTCTGCAGCACAAACACCATCACCCCCTGCAGCACAAACACCATCACTCTCTGCAGCCCAAACACCATCACCCTCTGCAGCACAAACACCATCACCCTCTGCAGCACAAACACCATCACACTCTGCAGCACAAACACCATCACTCTCTGCAACCCAAACACCATCACCCTCTGCAGCACAAACACCATCACTCTCTGCAGCCCAAACACCATCACTCTCTGCAGCCCAAACACCATCACTCTCTGCAGCACAAACACCATCACTCTCTGCAGCACAAACACCATCACTCTCTGCAGCCCAAACACCATCACCCTCTGCAGCCCAAACACCATCACTCTCTGCAACCCAAACACCATCACTCTCTGCAGCCCAAACACCATCACTCTCTGCAGCACAAACACCATCACCCTCTGCAGCCCAAACACCATCACTCTCTGCAGCCCAAACACCATCACCCTCTGCAGCACAAACACCATCACTCTCTGCAGCCCAAACACCATCACTCTCTGCAGCCCAAACACCATCACTCTCTGCAACCCAAACACCATCACTCTCTGCAGCCCAAACACCATCACCCTCTGCAGCCCAAACACCATCACTCTCTGCAACCCAAACACCATCACTCTCTGCAGCCCAAACACCATCACCCTCTGCAGCACAAACACCATCACTCTCTGCAGCCCAAACACCATCACTCTCTGCAGCCCAAACACCATCACCCTCTGCAGCACAAACACCATCACCCTCTGCAGCCCAAACACCATCACCCTCTGCAGCACAAACACCATCACTCTCTGCAGCCGCCAGCTCACCACGTTCTGCAGAGTTCACACATAAATGTGTCAATAGATCGCTGAACGTAATTTTTTGCGATCATTTAATTTATGATTAATTTGTGAGATGAAGTCCGAAATGTTATAATCTGTTGGAATGAGATGACCAGGCCGAGTCCATTCAATTTTACTCTGCTCATGAGTTTAAAATCGGCATCATATTCATTAAAATGAACGCAAGGCTCAAATCAATAGTTAGTCCCTCCTTAAAAGGGCGGTCAGTGCTGGTGCTCAGTGTTGGATTTCCCATTAATTCTCTCAGTTGTTCCCTGTCAGTGCTGGTGTTCAGTGTTGGATTTCCCATTAATTCTCTCAGTTGTTCCCTGTCAGTGCTGGTGTCCAGAGTTGGATTTCCCATTAATGCTATCAGTTGTTCCCTGTCAGTGCTGGTGTTCAGTGTTGGATTTCCCATTAATTCTCTCAGTTGTTCCCTGTCAGTGCTGGTGTCCAGAGTTGGATTTCCCATTAATTCTCTCAGTTGTTCCCTGTCAGTGCTGGTGTCCAGTGTTGGATTTCCCATTAATTCTCTCAGTTGTTCCCTGTCAGTGCTGGTGTTCAGTGTTGGATTTCCCATTAATTCTCTCAGTTGTTCCCTGTCAGTGCTGGTGTCCAGAGTTGGATTTCCCATTAATTCTCTCAGTTGTTCCCTGTCAGTGCTGGTGTCCAGTGTTGGATTTCCCATTAATTCTCTCAGTTGTTCCCTGTCAGTGCTGGTGTCCAGTGTTGGATTTCCCATTAATTCTCTCGGTTGTTCCCTGTCAGTGCTGGTGTCCAGTGTTGGATTTCCCATTAATTCTATCAGTTGTTCCCTGTCAGTGCTGGTGTTCAGTGTTGGATTTCCCATTAATTCTCTCAGTTGTTCCCTGTCAGTGCTGGTGTTCAGTGTTGGATTTCCCATTAATTCTCTCAGTTGTTCCCTGTCAGTGCTGGTGTCCAGTGTTGGATTTTCCATTAATTCTATGCGTTGTTCCCTGTCAGTGCTGGTGTTCAGTGTTGGATTTGCCATTAATTCTCTCAGTTGTTCCCTGTCAGTGCTGGTGTTCAGTGTTGGATTTCCCATTAATTCTCTCAGTTGTTCCCTGTCAGTGCTGGTGTTCAGTGTTGGATTTCCCATTAATTCTCTCAGTTGTTCCCTGACAGTGCTGGTGTCCAGTGTTGGATTTCCCATTAATTCTATCAGTTGTTCCCTTTCCTTCAGGAGACAATGGGGGCGATTGGAAAGCAAAATCGGGCGGTGTGTAAAACGGGCGGCCGATTCACGCCCCCGCCGATTCTGCACTCCTGCCCGAGACCAGTTCCACATAACGCTCTTCGTGTCAGATTATTCCGAGAGTCTGGAGTCTTTTATCTTATTTGTTGTTTCCATAACCTTCCCTTTAAGAGTGAGTTTGACAAAATCCCTTTGGGAATTATGAATAATTTGCATTTATAAACAGTACAACAGAGAGTTTCCACTGCCCCTCTCTCTCCCCATCGCCCTGTATCAATCCCAAACTAATCCCACTGCCCCTCTCTCTCCCCATAGCCCTGTATCAATCCCAAACCAATCCTACTGCCCCGCTCTCTCCCCATAGCCCTGTATCAATCCCAAACTAATCCCACTGCCCCTCTCTCTCCCCATAGCCCTGTATCAATCCCAAACTAATCCCACTGCCCCTCTCTCTCCCCATAGCCCTGTATCAATCCCAAACTAATCCCACTGCCCCACTCTCTCCCCATAGCCCTGTATCAATCCCCAAACTAATCCCACTGCCCCTCTCTCTCCCCATAGCCCTGTATCAATCCCAAACTAATCCCACTGCCCCGCTCTCCCCATAGCCCTGTATCAATCCCAAACTAATCCCACTGTCCCACTCTCTCCCCATAGCCCTGTATCAATCCCCAAACTAATCCCACTGCCCCACTCTCTCCCCATAGCCCTGTATCAATCCCCAAACTAATCCCACTGCCCCTCTCTCTCCCCATCGCCCTGTATCAATCCCAAACTAATCCCACTGCCCCTCTCTCTCCCCATAGCCCTGTATCAATCCCAAACCAATCCTACTGCCCCGCTCTCTCCCCATAGCCCTGTATCAATCCCAAACTAATCCCACTGCCCCTCTCTCTCCCCATAGCCCTGTATCAATCCCAAACTAATCCCACTGCCCCTCTCTCTCCCCATAGCCCTGTATCAATCCCAAACTAATCCCACTGCCCCACTCTCTCCCCATAGCCCTGTATCAATCCCCAAACTAATCCCACTGCCCCTCTCTCTCCCCATAGCCCTGTATCAATCCCAAACTAATCCCACTGCCCCGCTCTCCCCATAGCCCTGTATCAATCCCAAACTAATCCCACTGTCCCACTCTCTCCCCATAGCCCTGTATCAATCCCCAAACTAATCCCACTGCCCCACTCTCTCCCCATAGCCCTGTATCAATCCCCAAACTAATCCCACTGCCCCTCTCTCTCCCCATCGCCCTGTATCAATCCCAAACTAATCCCACTGCCCCTCTCTCTCCCCATAGCCCTGTATCAATCCCAAACCAATCCTACTGCCCCGCTCTCTCCCCATAGCCCTGTATCAATCCCAAACTAATCCCACTGCCCCTCTCTCTCCCCATAGCCCTGTATCAATCCCAAACTAATCCCACTGCCCCTCTCTCTCCCCATAGCCCTGTATCAATCCCAAACTAATCCCACTGCCCCACTCTCTCCCCATAGCCCTGTATCAATCCCCAAACTAATCCCACTGCCCCTCTCTCTCCCCATAGCCCTGTATCAATCCCAAACTAATCCCACTGCCCCGCTCTCCCCATAGCCCTGTATCAATCCCAAACTAATCCCACTGTCCCACTCTCTCCCCATAGCCCTGTATCAATCCCCAAACTAATCCCACTGCCCCACTCTCTCCCCATAGCCCTGTATCAATCCCCAAACTAATCCCACTGCCCCTCTCTCTCCCCATAGCCCTGTATCAATCCCAAACTAATACCACTGCCCCTCTCTCTCCCCATAGCCCTGTAACAATCCCAAACTAATACCACTGTCCCACTCTCTCCCCACAGCCCTGTATCAATCCCAAACTAATCCCACTGCCCCTCTCTCTCCCCACAGCCCTGCAACAATCCCAAACTAATACCACTGTCCCACTCTCTCCCCACAGCCCTGTATCAATCCCAAACTAATCCCACTGCCCCTCTCTCTCCCCATAGCCCTGTAACAATCCCAAACTAATCCCACTGTCCCACTCTCTCCCCATAGCCCTGTATCAATCCCAAATTAATCCCACTGCCCCGCTCTCTCCCCATAGCCCGCTATCAATCCCAAACGAATCCTACTGCCCCACTCTCTCCCCATAGCCCTGTATCAATCCCAAACTAATCCCACTGTCCCACTCTCTCCCCATAGCCCTGTATCAATCCCAAACTAATCCCACTGCCCCTCTCTCTTACCATAGCCCTGTATCAATCCCAAACTAATCCCACTGTCCCACTCTCTCCCCATAGCCCTGTATCAATCCCAAACTAATCCCACTGTCCCACTCTCTCCCCATAGCCCTGTATCAATCCCAAACTAATCCCACTGTCCCACTCTCTCCCCATAGCCCTGTATCAATCCCAAACTAATCCCACTGTCCCACTCTCTCCCCACAGCCCTGTATCAATCCCAAACTAATCCCACTGTCCCACTCTCTCCCCATAGCCCTGTATCAATCCCAAACTAATCCCACTGTCCCACTCTCTCCCCATAGCCCTTTATCAATCCCAAATTAATCCCACTGCCCCGCTCTCTCCCCGTAGCCCTGCATCAATCCGAAACGGTCCCCACTGAACCTTCTCTTTCCCATACAGCGATCATGATATATGTTGCTGCACAAAGATACCAGAGCAATGGACTCCATAATCCTTACATGGGATTAAATAAGCAACATAAAATTAACACCTTTATTGCAGGTTTAATAAACAGTATTGTTGATACACAAAGTAAAATCACAACTCTCTTGCAATTTCCATAGGGAACGACGTGGAACAACCTGGCTCAGACATGGAGATCAGGTTCTCATGAAGATTCCCATCTCCACCGGAGAAACCCACGGCCCAGCGCCTTTAAAATGCTTCTCTAGTGATTGAGAAATTGAAGCATGCCCGTCAGTAAATTGGGCCGTTTTTCTCACTGGTACAGTAAAGTCACCTGTCAGTAAATTGGGCCGTTTGTCTCACTGGTACAGTAAGGTCACCTGTCAGTAAATTGGGATGTTTGTCTCACTGGTACAGTAAGGTCACCTTTCAGTAAATTGGGATGTTTGTCTTACTGGTACAGTAAGGTCAGCTCCCAGTAAACTGGGATGTTTGTCTCACTGGTACAGTAAGGTCACCTGTCAGTAAATTGGGATGATTGTCTCACTGGTACAGTAAGGTCTCCTGTCAGTAAATTGGGATGTTTGTCTCACTGGTACAGCAAGGTCACCTGTCAGTAAATTGGGATGTTTGTCTCACTGGTAAAGTAAGGTCACCTGTCAGTAAATTGGGATGTTTATCTCACTGGTACAGTAAGGTCACCTGTCAGTAAATTGGGATGTTTGTCTCACTGGTACAGTAAGGTCTCCTGTCAGTAAATTGGGATGTTTCTCTCTCTGGTACAGTAAGGTCACCTGTCAGTAAATTGGGATGTTTATCTCACTGCTACAGTAAGGTCACCGATCAGTAAATTGGGATGTTTGTCTCACTGGTACAGTAAGGTCACCTGTCAGTAAATTGGGATGTTTCTCTCACTGGTACAGGAAGGTCACCTGTCAGTAAATTTGGATGTTTGTCTCACTGGTACAGTAAGGTCACCTGTCAGTAAATTGGGATGTTTGTCTCACTGGTACAGTAAGGTCACCTGTCAGTAAATTGGGATGTTTGTCTCACTGGTACAGTAATGTCACCTGTCAGTAAATTGGGATGTTTCTCTCACTGGTACAGGAAGGTCACCTGTCAGTAAATTTGGATGTTTGTCTCACTGGTACAGTAAGGTCACCTGTCAGTAAATTGGGATGTTTGTCTCACTGGTACAGTAATGTCACCTGTCAGTAAATTGGGATGTTTGTCTCACTGGTACAGTAAGGTCACCTGTCAGTAAATTGGGATGTTTGTCTCACTGGTACAGTAAGGTCACCTGTCAGTAAATTTGGATGTTTGTCTCACTGGTACAGTAAGGTCACCTGTCAGTAAATTGGGATGTTTGTCTCACTGGTGCAGTAAGGTCACCTGTCAGTAAATTGGGATGTTTGTCTCACTGGTACAGTAAGGTCACCTGTCAGTAAATTGGGATGTTTGTCTCACTGGTACAGTAATGTCACCTGTCAGTAAATTGGGATGTTTCTCTCACTGGTACAGGAAGGTCACCTGTCAGTAAATTTGGATGTTTGTCTCACTGGTACAGTAAGGTCACCTGTCAGTAAATTGGGATGTTTGTCTCACTGGTGCAGTAAGGTCACCTGTCAGTAAATTGGGATGTTTGTCTCACTGGTACAGTAAGGTCACCTGTCAGTAAATTGGGATGTTTGTCTCACTGGTACAGTAATGTCACCTGTCAGTAAATTGGGATGTTTCTCTCACTGGTACAGGAAGGTCACCTGTCAGTAAATTTGGATGTTTGTCTCACTGGTACAGTAAGGTCACCTGTCAGTAAATTGGGATGTTTGTCTCACTGGTACAGTAATGTCACCTGTCAGTAAATTGGGATGTTTGTCTCACTGGTACAGTAAGGTCACCTGTCAGTAAATTGGGATGTTTGTCTCACTGGTACAGTAAGGTCACCTGTCAGTAAATTTGGATGTTTGTCTCACTGGTACAGTAAGGTCACCTGTCAGTAAATTGGGATGTTTGTCTCACTGGTGCAGTAAGGTCACCTGTCAGTAAATTGGGATGTTTGTCTCACTGGTACATTAAGGTCACCTGTCAGTAAATTGGGATGTTTGTCTCACTGGTACAGTAAGGTCACCTGTCAGTAAATTGGGATGTTTGTCTCTCTGGTACAGTAAGGTCACCTGTCAGTAAATTGGGATGTTAGTCTCACTGGTACAGTAAGGTCACCTGTCAGTAAATTGGGATGTTTGTCTCACTGGTACAGTAAGGTCACCTGTCAGTAAATTGGGATGTTTGTCTCACTGGTACAGTAATGTCACCTGTCAGTAAATTGGGATGTTTGTCTCACTGGTACAGTAAGATCACCTGTCAGTAAATTGGGATGTTTGTCTCACTGGTACAGTAAGGTCACATGTCAGTAAATTGGGATGTTTGTCTCACTGGTACTGTAAGGTCACCTGTCAGTAAATTGGGATGTTTGTCTCACTGGTACAGTAAGGTCACCTGTCAGTAAATTGGGATGTTTGTCTCACTGGTACAGTAAGGTCACCTGTCAGTAAATTGGGATGTTTGTCTCACTGGTACAGTAAGGTCACCTGTCAGTAAATTGGGATGTTTGTCTCACTGGTACAGTAAGGTCACCTGTCAGTAAATTGGGATGTTTGTCTCACTGGTACAGTAAGGTCACCTGTCAGTAAATTGGGATGTTTGTCTCACTGATACAGTAAGGTCACCTGTCAGTAAATTGGGATGTTTGTCTCACTGGTACAGTAAGATCACCTGTCCGTAAATTGGGATGTTTGTGTCTCTGGTACAGTAATGTCACCTGTCAGTAAATTGGGATGTTTGTCTAACTGGTACAGTAAGGTCACCTGTCAGTAAATTGGGATGTTTGTCTCACTGGTACAGTAAGGTCTCCTGTCAGTAAATTGGGATGTTTCTCACACTGGTACAGTAAGGTCACCTGTCAGTAAATTGGGATGTTTATCTCACTGGTACAGTAATGTCACCTGTCAGTAAATTGGGATGTTTGTCTCTGGTACAGTAAGGTCACCTGTCAGTAAATTGGGATGTTTCTCTCACTGGTACAGGAAGGTCACCTGTCAGTAAATTGGGATGTTTGTCTCACTGGTACAGTAAGGTCACCTGTCAGTAAATTGGGATGTTTGTCTCACTGGTACAGTAAGGTCACCTGTCAGTAAATTGGGATGTTTCTCTCACTGGTACAGTAAGGTCACCTGTCAGTAAATTGGGATGTTTGTCTCTGGTACAGTAAGGTCACCTGTCAGTAAATTGGGATGTTTCTCTCTCTGGTACAGTAAGGTCACCTGTCAGTAAATTGGGATGTTTGTCTCACTGGTACAGTAAGGTCACCTGTCAGTAAATTGGGATGTTTGTCTCACTGGTACAGTCATGTCACCTGTCAGTAAATTGGGATGTTTGTCTCACTGTTACAGTAAGGTCACCTGTCAGTAAATTGGGATGTTTGTCTCACTGGTACTGTAAGGTCACCTGTCAGTAAATTTGGATGTTTGTCTCACTGGTACAGTAAGGTCACCTGTCAGTAAATTTGGATGTTTGTCTCACTGGTACAGTAAGGTCACCTGTCAGTAAATTTGGATGTTTGTCTTACTGGTACAGTAAGGTCACCTGTCAGTAAATTTGGATGTTTGTCTCACTGGTACAGTAAGGTCACCTGTCAGTAAATTGGGATGTTTGTCTCACTGGTACAGTAAGGTCACCTGTCAGTAAATTGGGATGTTTGTCTCACTGGTACAGTAAGGTCACCTGTCAGTAAATTGGGATGTTTGTCTCTCTGGTACAGTAAGGTCACCTGTCAGTAAATTGGGATGTTTGTCTCACTGGTACAGTAAGGTCACCTGTCAGTAAATTGGGATGTTTCTCTCACTGGTACAGTAAGGTCACCTGTCAGTAAATTGGGATGTTTGTCTCTGGTACAGTAAGGTCACCTGTCAGTAAATTGGGATGTTTCTCTCTCTGGTACAGTAAGGTCACCTGTCAGTAAATTGGGATGTTTGTCTCACTGGTACAGTAAGGTCACCTGTCAGTAAATTGGGATGTTTGTCTCACTGGTACAGTCATGTCACCTGTCAGTAAATTGGGATGTTTGTCTCACTGTTACAGTAAGGTCACCTGTCAGTAAATTGGGATGTTTGTCTCACTGGTACTGTAAGGTCACCTGTCAGTAAATTTGGATGTTTGTCTTACTGGTACAGTAAGGTCACCTGTCAGTAAATTTGGATGTTTGTCTTACTGGTACAGTAAGGTCACCTGTCAGTAAATTTGGATGTTTGTCTTACTGGTACAGTAAGGTCACCTGTCAGTAAATTTGGATGTTTGTCTCACTGGTACAGTAAGGTCACCTGTCAGTAAATTGGGATGTTTGTCTCACTGGTACAGTAAGGTCACCTGTCAGTAAATTGGGATGTTTGTCTCACTGGTACAGTAAGGTCACCTGTCAGTAAATTGGGATGTTTGTCTCTCTGGTACAGTAAGGTCACTTGTCAGTAAATTGGGATGTTTGTCTTACTGGTACAGTAAGGTCACCTGTCAGTAAATTGGGATGTTTATCTCACTGGTACAGTAAGGTCACCTGTCAGTAAATTGGGATGTTTGTCTCACTGGTACAGTAAGGTCACCTGTCAGTAAATTGGGATGTTTGTCTCACTGGTACAGTAAAGTCACCTGTCAGTAAATTGGGATGTTTGTCTCACTGGTACAGTAAGGTCACCTGTCAGTAAATTGGGATGTTTGTCTCACTGGTACAGTAAGGTCACCTGTCAGTAAATTGGGATGTTTGTCTCACTGGTATAATAAGGTCACCTGTCAGTAAATTGGGATGTTTCTCTCACTGGAACAATAAGGTCACCTGTCAGTAAATTGGGATGTTTGTCTCTCTGGTACAGTAAGGTCACCTGTCAGTAAATTGGGATGTTTGTCTCATAGGTACAGTAAGATCACCTGTCAGTAAATTGGGATGTTTCTCTCACTGGTACAATAAGGTCACCTGTCAGTAAATTGGGATGTTTGTCTCTCTGGTACAGTAAGGTCACCTGTCAGTAAATTGGGATGTTTTTCTCATAGGTACAGTAAGATCACCTGTCAGTAAATTGGGATGTTTGTCTCACTGGTACAGTAACGTCACCTGTCAGTAAATTGGGATGTTTCTCTCACTGGTACAGTAAGGTCACCTGTCAGTAAATTGGGATGTTTGTCTCACTGGTACAGTAAGGTCACCTGTCAGTAAATTGTGATGTTTGTCTCACTGGTACAGTAAGGTCACCTGTCAGTAAATTGGGATGTTTTTCTCACTGGTACAGTAAGGTCACCTGTCAGTAAATTGGGATGTTTGTCTCACTGGTACAGTAAGGTTACCTGTCAGTAAATTGGGATGTTTGTCTCACTGGTACAGTAAGGTCACCTGTCAGTAAATTGAGATGTTAGTCTCTCTGGTACAGTAATGTCACCTGTCAGTAAATTGGGTTGTTTTTCTCACTTGTACAGTAAGGTCACCTGTCAGTAAATTGGGATGTTTGTCTCACTGGTACAGTAAGGTCACCTGTCAGTAAATTGGGATGTTTGTCTCACTGGTACAATAAGGTCACCTGTCAGTAAATTGGGTTGTTTTTCTCACTTGTACAGTAAGGTCACCTGCCAGTAAATTGGGATGTTTGTCTCACTGGTACAGTAAGATCACCTGTCAGTAAATTGGGTTGTTTTTCTCACTTGTACAGTAAGGTCACCTGTCAGTAAATTGGGATGTTTGTCTCACTGGTACAGTAAGGTCACCTGTCAGTAAATTGGGATGTTTGTCTCACTGGTACAGTAAGATCACCTGTCAGTAAATTGGGATGTTTTTCTCACTGGTACAGTAAGGTCACCTGTCAGTAAATTGGGATGTTTGTCTCACTGGTACAGTAAGGTCACCTGTCAGTAAATTGGGATGTTTGTCTCACTGGTACAGTAAGGTCACATGTCAGTAAATTGGGATGTTTGTCTCACTGGTACAGTAAGGTCACCTGTCAGTAAATTGGGATGTTTTTCTCACTGGTACAGTAAGGTCACCTGTCAGTAAATTGGGATGTTTGTCTCTCTGGTACAGTAAGGTCACCTGTCAGTAAATTGGGATGTTTGTCTCACTGATACAGTAAGGTCACCTGTCAGTAAATTGGGATGTTTGTCTCTCTGGTACAGTAAGGTCACCTGTCAGTAAATTGAGATGTTAGTCTCACTGGTACAGTAAGGTCACCAGTCAGTAAATTGGGATGTTTGTCTCACTGGTACAGTAAGGTCACCTGTCAGTAAATTGGGATGTTTGTCTCACTGGTACAGTAAGGTCACCTGTCAGTAAATTGGGATGTTTGTCTCACTGGTACAGTAAGGTCACCTGTCAGTAAATTGGGATGTTTGTCTCACTGGTACAGTAAGGTCACCTGTCAGTAAATTGGGATGTTTGTCTCACTGGTACAATAAGGTCACCTGTCAGTAAATTGGGTTGTTTTTCTCACTTGTACAGTAAGGTCACCTGCCAGTAAATTGGGATGTTTGTCTCACTGGTACAGTAAGATCACCTGTCAGTAAATTGGGTTGTTTTTCTCACTTGTACAGTAAGGTCACCTGTCAGTAAATTGGGATGTTTGTCTCACTGGTACAGTAAGGTCACCTGTCAGTAAATTGGGATGTTTGTCTCACTGGTACAGTAAGATCACCTGTCAGTAAATTGGGATGTTTTTCTCACTGGTACAGTAAGGTCACCTGTCAGTAAATTGGGATGTTTGTCTCACTGGTACAGTAAGGTCACCTGTCAGTAAATTGGGATGTTTGTCTCACTGGTACAGTAAGGTCACCTGTCAGTAAATTGGGATGTTTGTCTCACTGGTACAGTAAGGTCACCTGTCAGTAAATTGGGATGTTTTTCTCACTGGTACAGTAAGGTCACCTGTCAGTAAATTGGGATGTTTGTCTCTCTGGTACAGTAAGGTCACCTGTCAGTAAATTGGGATGTTTGTCTCACTGATACAGTAAGGTCACCTGTCAGTAAATTGGGATGTTTGTCTCTCTGGTACAGTAAGGTCACCTGTCAGTAAATTGAGATGTTAGTCTCACTGGTACAGTAAGGTCACCTGTCAGTAAATTGGGATGTTTGTCTCACTGGTACAGTAAGGTCACCTGTCAGTAAATTGGGATGTTTGTCTCACTGGTACAGTAAGGTCACCTGTCAGTAAATTGGGATGTTTGTCTCTGGTACAGTAAGGTCACCTGTCAGTAAATTGGGATGTTTGTCTCACTGGTACAGTAAGGTCACCTGTCAGTAAATTGGGATGTTTGTCTCACTGGTACAGTAAGGTCACCTGTCAGTAAATTGGGATGTTTATCTCACTGGTACAGTAAGGTCACCTGTCAGTAAATTGGGATGTTTGTCTCTCTGGTACAGTAAGGTCACCTGTCAGTAAATTGGGATGTTTGTCTCACTGGTACAGTAAAGTCACCTGTCAGTAAATTGGGATGTTTGTCTCACTGGTACAGTAAGGTCACCTGTCAGTAAATTGGGATGTTTTTCTCACTGGTACAGTAAGG
Organism: Heptranchias perlo; assembly: GCF_035084215.1. Taxonomy (NCBI): domain Eukaryota; kingdom Metazoa; phylum Chordata; class Chondrichthyes; order Hexanchiformes; family Hexanchidae; genus Heptranchias; species Heptranchias perlo. The sequence goes on along the minus strand of NW_027139246.1, from coordinate 491,286 downwards.
TCACCTGTCAGTAAATTGGGATGTTTGTCTCTCTGGTACAGTAAGGTCACCTGTCAGTAAATTGGGATGTTTGTCTCACTGGTACAATAAGGTCACCTGTCAGTAAATTGGGATGTTTGTCTCTCTGGTACAGTAAGGTCACCTGTCAGTAAATTGGGATGTTTGTCTCATAGGTACAGTAAGATCACCTGTCAGTAAATTGGGATGTTTGTCTCACTGGTACAGTAAGGTCACCTGTCAGTAAATTGGGATGTTTGTCTCACTGGTACAGTAAGATCACCTGTCAGTAAATTGGGATGTTTGTCTCACTGGTACAGTAAGGTCACCTGTCAGTAAATTGGGATGTTTATCTCACTGGTACAGTAAGGTCACCTGTCAGTAAATTGGGATGTTTGTCTCACTGGTACAGTAAGGTCACCTGTCAGTAAATTGGGATGTTTTTCTCACTGGTACAGTAAGGTCACCTGTCAGTAAATTGGGATGTTTGTCTCACTGATACAGTAAGGTCACCTGTCAGTAAATTGGGATGTTTGTCTCTCTGGTACAGTAAGGTCACCTGTCAGTAAATTGAGATGTTAGTCTCACTGGTACAGTAAGGTCACCTGTCAGTAAATTGGGATGTTTGTCTCACTGGTACAGTAAGGTCACCTGTCAGTAAATTGGGATGTTTGTCTCACTGGTACAGTAAGGTCACCTGTCAGTAAATTGGGATGTTTGTCTCTGGTACAGTAAGGTCACCTGTCAGTAAATTGGGATGTTTGTCTCACTGGTACAGTAAGGTCACCTGTCAGTAAATTGGGATGTTTGTCTCACTGGTACAGTAAGGTCACCTGTCAGTAAATTGGGATGTTTATCTCACTGGTACAGTAAGGTCACCTGTCAGTAAATTGGGATGTTTGTCTCTCTGGTACAGTAAGGTCACCTGTCAGTAAATTGGGATGTTTGTCTCACTGGTACAGTAAAGTCACCTGTCAGTAAATTGGGATGTTTGTCTCACTGGTACAGTAAGGTCACCTGTCAGTAAATTGGGATGTTTGTCTCTCTGGTACAGTAAGGTCACCTGTCAGTAAATTGGGATGTTTGTCTCTCTGGTACAGTAAGGTCACCTGTCAGTAAATTGGGATGTTTGTCTCACTGGTACAGTAAAGTCACCTGTCAGTAAATTGGGATGTTTGTCTCACTGGTATAGTAAGGTCACCTGTCAGTAAATTGGGATGTTTGTCTCACTGGTACAGTAAGGTCACCTGTCAGTAAATTGGGATGTTTGTCTCACTGGTACAATAAGGTCACCTGTCAGTAAATTGGGATGTTTGTCTCTCTGGTACAGTAAGGTCACCTGTCAGTAAATTGGGATGTTTGTCTCACTGGTACAGTAAGGTCACCTGTCAGTAAATTGGGATGTTTGTCTCACTGGTACAGTAAGGTCACCTGTCAGTAAATTGGGATGTTTGTCTCACTGGTACAGTAAGGTCACCTGTCAGTAAATTGGGATGTTTGTCTCACTGGTACAGTAAGGTCACCTGTCAGTAAATTGGGATGTTTGTCTCACTGGTACAGTAAGGTCACCTGTCAGTAAATTGGGATGTTTGTCTCACTGGTACAGTGAGGTCACCCGCCCCATCCCAGAACTCAACGCACCTGAAATCCCTGTTATCAATCTCTTACAGTGGTGATTATTTTACGGAAGCCACAACAGTTGGAAATGTTTCCTGTTCCGATTTATTACTAATTTGAAAACAAACCAGCTTTGTTTCCTGGTTTGTTAACAGCTGAGAGTGGTTCTTATTTTTAAAAGGCAGAATTATTATTGGAATTTATTCCTTTCGCTGTATAATTAATTGAACAATTAGATTCAGTGGATATTTGACCGCATTCGTTAACTCCTCCCTGAATTTACTTTGAGTCACTGCATAAATAAACGTGTTGGTGCAAGAACTCAGGAGCTGAAGCATGTTTCCGCTTTCCTGCAGAATAAACTTCGGATCACTGAAGCTTTTGATGTTGTAATCGTTTGTAATTCGCACATATAAGAACTGTACAACATACGTTATCCACAAGAGGATAAAACTGCCCGAGATGGCGAAGAGTAAAACGATGGACTTTCTCCGACTCTCCATCTCCGGGTCACTCTGATTCTCTCCATTGCTGTGGGCCCGGAGTCTCCTGCGGGCTCTATTGGCCGCTAGAATATGTCTGACGGTCAGAACATTGAGCAGAAGAATCAGAATGAATGGGAGACAAGGGGTTAAAAGACGATCAGACCAATCAAATGCTGTCCATACAATTGATGTATAACGGATATCCTTCTGTCTGCAATACCATGGGATTTTGTTAATTATGTAGACGGGTTCGTGCATAAAGTACCAGGGGACAGTTTTAAAACAAATCAGCGCACAGACCGTCCCGATAACCACGGCCGCCGTTTTCTCGGTGCAATATTTAATTTTCAGCTTCTGGCAACAAATGGCCACAAATCGATCAAAGGTGAAAGCGACCGTTAACCAGACAGAACTGTCTCTTGATGCATAAATTAATGTAATGCTGAGACTACAGACGGGAGTGATGGACAGGAAACTACCCGGAAAATAAATACCAGGAATCCGGTTTAATATCACAGCCGTGAGAATGACCAGGAGATCCGTCACCGCCATGGACACCAGGTACCGAGTGATACATCTGGAGAGACCGCACCTTCCTCGGGACAGGATCACAATCGCCACTAAATTAACTGTGAAGAAGGAGAGAGATGAGAAGTTAGAGAATAGAATCATAGTATCTTACAGCACAGGAGGAGGCCATTCGGCCCGCCGTGCCTGTGCCAGCTCCTTGATAGAGGTCTGCAATTTGATCCCACTCCCCAAGCTTTTTCCCCTTAACGCTGCGAATCAGCGTTAAGTACAGGTCCAATTTCCTTTTGAAATTTCCTGTGGAATTTGCTTCACCCCCCCCACCGCTTCAGGTGGTGCTCTCCAGATCTCACAGCCCTCGGTGTCGAAATATTTCTCCTGATTTCCCCTCCAGTTCTTTTGCCTATTATTTTACCCACCCACTTACCCAAGGAATCAGCTTCTCCCTACTTGTTCGATCGAAAGCCCTCATGATTCTTAGCACCTCTATTAAATCTCCCCTTAATCTTCTCTGCTCTAAGGAGAACAATCCCAGCTTCTCCAGTCTCTCCACATAACTGGAGTCTCTCATCCCCTCGAACCATCCTGGTAAATCTCCTCTGCACCCTCTCCAGGGCCTTGACACCCTTCCTAAAGTGCGGTGCCCAGAATTGGACACAGTACGCTGAGGCCTAACCTGAGATTTGTAAAGTTTTAGAGTGATTTCCGTGTTTTTTATTCAATGCTCCGATTTATCCCAGACACTGTCTTAACCGCTTTATCAGCTTGCCCTGCCGCCTTCAAATATTTATCAATATGTCCCCCAGGTCCCTCTGCTCTTGTACTACATCAAAATAATACCATTTAGATTAACTTATAGACTCCCAGCAGAAGTAATACATTGACCGGAATTGTATAAAGTTTCCGTCTTTGATAATTGAAGGGATGGAGTCTGACAGTTAATCTTTTAAAGAGCTGGCACAGGCGCGATGGACCGAATGGCCTCCTTCTGCCCTCCAAGATTCCACACAGGCCAGAGACCTCGGGTGAACGAAAAATATTTAAAATCCTTGGGAAACAACATGTATTAAAATAAATAGAATGTTCAAACGTGTTAATAACAGTCCTTGTGTAATGAATAATGAGCAATTTATACAGTTTAAGATAATTAATGAAAAACCACACAATCAACACAGTAACAAATGGAACAAAAACAAAACAAATGTAAAATGAATCTTACAAACAATGAAACAAAGATTGTGAAGATTCGTATTGATGTGACCGCCTGACAGATCTCTCAATATATTGGATCCCCTTCACATTGACAGACCCACGGTCAGTCTGGCTGATCCAGGTCCCGGAAACAGCAGGGAGAGCATTACCCAGTTAGTCTGGATCTGGCGGCATTGATTGAGAATGAATATTATCCAGAGCACCAGGAGATCGGTCGGTAGTTCTCCAATACAATCCTCAACTTCCATCCCAATCACCTGACGGGGGCTGGGGTTCAGGGGGTCGTGGGAGAACCACAGGTCCCGCAATGCAGCACTCCCTCAATCCTTCCCTGTGTCATCCCGGACTATGGACTAAGGTCCTGGAGTGGGCTGTAGAACCCGTAACTCTCGGACTAAGAGGTCAGAGTGTTTCTCACTGAACTAAGATCATACAACTGGAAATAAATACAAGGAATGAAACAGAAGGGCGGGTCACAGAATCTCCAGTGTCACGGGGGAGGGGCGAATAGAACCTCAGTCTTACCGAGCCCCAGCCTGAGTCAAACCGCAGGAGAGGAGGGAAGACAAATCAGACCCATTGATCAATAATATGATAATATCACTGAAATATAATATCAATAAGGTGATAGGAAATGTGAGGACACGGTCTCACTGCGTGATCCTGTTATAGAATCATAGAATCATAGAAGTTTACAACATGGAAACAGGCCCTTCGGCCCAACATGTCCATGTCGCCCAGTTTATACCACTAAGCTAGTCCCAATTGCCTGCACTTGGCCCATTTCCCTCTGTACCCATCTTACCCATGTAACTGTCCAAATACTTTTTAAAATACAAAATTGTACCCGCCTCTACTACTGCCTCTGGCAGCTCGTTCCAGACACTCACCACCCTTTGAGTGAAAAAATTGCCCCTCTGGACCCTTTTGTATCTCTCCCCTCTCACCTTAAATCTATGCCCCCTCATTAGAGACTCCCCTACTTTTGGGAAAAGATTTTGACTATCTACCTTATCTATGCCCCTCATTATTTTATAGACTTCTATAAGATCACCCCTTAACTTCCTACTCTCCAGGGAAAAAAGTCCCAGTCTGTCAAACCTCTCCCTATAAGTCAAACCATCAAGTCCCGGCAGCATCCTAGTAAATCTTTTCTGCACTCTTTCTAGTTTAATAATATCCTTTCTATAATAGGGTGACCAGAACTGTGCACAGTATTCCAAGTGTGGCCTTACTAATGTCTTGTACAACTTCAACAAGACATCCCAACTCCTGTATTCAATGTTCTGACCAATGAAACCAAGCATGCTGAATGTCTTCTTCACCTCCCTATCCACCTGTGACTCCACTTTCAAGGAGCTATGAATCTGTACTCCTAGATCTCTTTGTTCTATAACTCTCCCCAACGCCCTACCATTAACGGAGTAGGTCCTGGTCCGATTCGATCTACCAAAATGCATCACCTCACATTTATCTGAATTAAACTCCATCTGCCATTCATCGGCCCACTGGCCCAATTTATCAAGATTCCGTTGCAATCCTAGATAACCTTCTTCACCGTCCACGATGCCACCAATCTTGGTGTCATCTGCAAACTTACTAACCATGCCTCCTAAATTCTCATCCAAATCATTAATATAAATAACAAATAACAGCGGATCCAGCACCGATCCCTGAGGCACACCGCTGGTCACAGGCCTCCAGTTTAAAAAACAACCCTCCACACCCACCCTCTGTCTTCTGTCGTCAATCCAATGTTGTATCCAATTGGCTACCTCACCTTGGATCCCGTGAGATTTAACCTTATGCAACAACCTACCATGCGGTAACGAGCTTGTGTCTTACACTGATATAATGTACAATTACACATTGTATTTAAAGTATTCACTTTGTAACGTTGTCCAGTTACAGCCAGCTGGAACGGGTTAGTCCGAGACACACCAGGAGATGGGAGGAGGTGGGAGCAGAGCTGAGATCCCGGGAACTGAGAGAGGTGAAATGTCATTAAACCCGATTACAAGGCAATGATTAGAACTGCATGTAATTCAATACAGTTTAAACACACAGAGGTATTTTTGCAGAGATTTTTTCTCCACCTATTCACAATCGTCCAGAAACAGTTAGACCGGAGCAAGGCGTGAGCTGGTGGGAAGTTCGCCCGCTCCTCACACCGGGGAAGCGGCTGATTGGAGAGAATGGAGACACATTTCAAAGTGTGATTTGGAGGTCGGTGTTGGGGGAGGGATATTTCACTCTCCGCCATTACACAGACACAGTCCAATTATGATCAAAAAATATCAACATGTGAATATAATTTCAATCAACCGTCGCACTGAACAAACAAAGTCCTTTCAGGGTGGAACACGGATTGGAGTGATCCCGCTGGACAGGCGGCTCCGGGGGAAACGCACTGTACAAAGTGCGGTCAACAACCAGTTACTGAGACAATCCAGGTAACTAATGCTTCTCACAATGAATAACTTGCTGTAATACTTTACCCGGAACAGCGACAGCTGCAAGGACAGTGTAGTAAATGGCATAGACCGGACCTCTGGGCGGGGAGTGCATTTTCTGTGAGAAGCAGCGATGTCAGTTCCCTGTCCCACACCCGCTCTGTTCGATATTGAAAGGATCCCTTCTTATACCTGATGTTAACCCCCAGAGAGACAATTAGGTTACATCACCATTAATGTTAGTTACAGTCATTGAATAAACAGATTCTGTAACATCACCATTAATGTTAGTTACAGTCATTGAATGAACAGATTCTGTAACATCACCATTAATGTTAGTTACAGTCACTGAATAAACAGATTCTGTAACATCACCATTAAGGTTAGTTACAGTCATTGAATAAACAGATTCTGTAACATCACCATTAATGTTAGTTACAGTCACTGAATAAACAGATTCTGTAACATCACCATTAATGTTAGTTACAGTCATTGAACAGATTCTGTAACATCACCATTAATGTTAGTTACAGTCACTGAATAAACAGATTCTGTAACATCACCATTAAGGTTAGTTACAGTCATTGAATAAACAGATTCTGTAACATCACCATTAATGTTAGTTACAGTCATTGAATAAACAGATTCTGTAACATCACCATTAATGTTAGTTACAGTCATTGAACAGATTCTGTAACATCACCATTAATGTTAGTTACAGTCATTGAATAAACAGATTCTGCAACATCACCATTAATGTTAGTTACAGTCATTGAACAGATTCTGTAACATCACCATTAATGTTAGTTACAGTCATTGAATAAACAGATTCTGTAACATCACCATTAATGTTAGTTACAGTCATTGAACAGATTCTGTAACATCACCATTAATGTTAGTTACAGTCATTGAATAAACAGATTCTGTAACATCACCATTAATGTTAGTTACAGTCATTGAACAAACAGATTCTGTAACATCACCATTAATTTTAGTTACAGTCATGGAATAAACAGATTCTGTAACATCACCATTAATGTTAGTTACAGTCATTGAATAAACAGATTCTGCAACATCACCATTAATGTTAGTTACAGTCATTGAATAAACAGATTCTGTAACATCACCATTAATGTTAGTTACAGTCATTGAACACACAAATGCTATCACATCTGATATATTTAGGACAGTAGAATCCTTCCGGAGTTGTGTTGATATATTTGGACAGTGGAATCCTGCCGGAGTTGTACTGATATATTTAGGACAGTAGAATCCTGCCGGAGTTGTGTTGATATATTTGGACAGTAGAATCCTGCCGGAGTTGTATTGATATATTTGGGACAGTAGAATCCTGCCGGAGTTATGTTGATATATTTGGGACAGTAGAATCCTGCCGGAGTTGTATTGATATATTTGGGACAGTAGAATCCTGCCGGAGTTGTATTGATATATTTGGACAGTAGAATCCTGCCGGAGTTGTATTGAAATATTTGGACAGTAGAATCCTGCCGGAGTTGTATTGATATATTTGGGACAGTAGAATCCTGCCGCAGTTGTATTGATATATTTGGGACAGCAGAATCCTGCCGGAGTTGTGTTGATATATTTGGGACAGCAGAATCCTGCCGGAGTTGTATTGATATATTTGGGACAGTAGAATCCTGCCGCAGTTGTATTGATATATTTGGACAGTAGAATCCTGCCGGAGTTGTATTGAAATATTTGGACAGTAGAATCCTGCCGGAGTTGTATTGATATATTTGGGACAGTAGAATCCTGCCGGAGTTGTGTTGATATATTTTGGACAGTAGAATCCTGCCGCAGTTGTATTGATATATTTGGGACAGTAGAATCCTGCCGGAGTTGTGTTGATATATTTGGGACAGTAGAATCCTGCTGGAGTTGTATTGATATATTTGGGACAGTAGAATCCTGCCGGAGTTGTGTTGATATATTTGGGACAGTAGAATCCTGCCGGAGTTGTATTGATATATTTGGGACAGTAGAAACCTGCCGGAGTTGTGTTGATATATTTGGGACAGTAGAATCCTGCCGGAGTTGTATTGATATATTTGGGACAGTAGAATCCTGCCGGAGTTGTGTTGATATATTTGGGACAGTAGAATCCTGCCGGAGTTGTGTTGATATATTTGGGACAGTAGAATCCTGCCGGAGTTGTGTTGATATATTTGGGACAGTAGAATCCTGCCGGAGTTGTATTGATATATTTGGGACAGTAGAAACCTGCCGGAGTTGTATTGATATATTTGGACAGTAGAATCCTGCCGGAGTTGTATTGATATATTTAGGACAGTAGAATCCTGCCGGAGTTGTATTGATATATTTGGACAGTAGAATCCTGCCGGATTTGTATTGATATATTTGGACAGTAGAATCCTGCCGGAGTTGTGTTGATATATTTGGACAGTAGAATCCTGCCGGAGTTGTATTGATATATTTGGGACAGTAGAATCCTGCCGGAGTTGGATTGATATATTTGGGACAGCAGATACCTGCCGGAGTTGTATTGATATATTTGGGACAGCAGAATCCTGCCGGAGTTGTGTTGATATATTTAGGACAGCAGAATCATGCCGGAGTTGTATTGATATATTTTGGACTGTTGAATCCTGCCAGAGTTGTATTGATATATTTAGGACAGCAGAATCCTGCCGGAGTTGTATTGATATATTTAGGACAGTAGAATCGTGCCGGAGTTGTATTGATATATTTGGGACAGTAGAATCCTGCCGGAGTTCTGTTGATATATTTGGGATAGTAGAATCCTGCCGGAGTTGTATTGATATATTTGGGACAGTAGAATCCTGCACGAGTTGTATTGATATATTTCGGACATTAGAATCCTGCCGCAGTTGTATTGATATATTTAGGACAGTAGAATCCTGCCGGAGTTGTATTGATATATTTGGGACAGTAGAATCCTGCCCGAGTTGTATTGATATATTTTGGACAGTAGAATCCTGCCGGAGTTGTATTGATATATTTGGAACAGTAGAATCCTGCCGGAGTTGTGTTGATATATTTCGGACAGTAGAATCCTGCCCGAGTTGTATTGATATATTTGGGACAGTAGAATCCTGCCCGAGTTGTATTGATATATTTTGGACAGTAGAATCCTGCCGGAGTTGTATTGATATATTTGGAACAGTAGAATCCTGCCGGAGTTGTGTTGATATATTTCGGACAGTAGAATCCTGCCCGAGTTGTATTGATATATTTGGGACAGTAGAATCCTGCCCGAGTTGTATTGATATATTTGGGACAGTAGAATCCTGCCAGAGTTGTATTGATATATTTGGGACAGTAGAATCCTGCCCGAGTTGTATTGATATATTTGGGACAGTAGAATCCTGCCGGAGTTGTGTTGATATATTTGGGACAGTAGAATCCTGCCGGAGTTGTATTGATATATTTGGACAGTAGAATCCTGCCGGAGTTGTATTGATATATTTTGGACAGTAGAATCCTGCCGGAGTTGTATTGATATATTTGGGACAGTAGAATCCTGCCGGAGTTGTGTTGATATATTTGGACAGTAGAATCCTGCCGGAGTTGTATTGATATATTTTGGACAGTAGAATCCTGCCGGAGTTGTATTGATATATTTGGGACAGTAGAAACCTGCCGGAGTTGTATTGATATATTTGGGACAGTAGAATCCTGCCGGAGGTGTATTGATATATTTTGGACAGTAGAATCCTGCCCGAGTTGTATTGATATATTTGGAACAGTAGAATCCTGCCGGAGTTGTGTTGATATATTTCGGACAGTAGAATCCTGCCAGAGTTGTATTGATATATTTGGGACAGTAGAATCCTGCCCGAGTTGTATTGATATATTTGGGACAGTAGAATCCTGCCGGAGTTGTATTGATATATTTGGGACAGTAGAATCCTGCCGGAGTTGTGTTGATATATTTGGGACAGTAGAATCCTGCCGGAGTTGTATTGATATATTTAGGACAGTAGAATCCTGCCGGAGTTGTATTGATATATTTTGGACAGTAGAATCCTGCCGGAGTTGTATTGATATATTTTGGACAGTAGAATCCTGCCGGAGTTGTATTGATATATTTTGGACAGTAGAATCCTGCCGGAGTTGTATTGATATATTTGGGACAGTAGAATCCTGCCGGAGTTGTGTTGATATATTTGGACAGTAGAATCCTGCCGGAGTTGTATTGATATATTTGGACAGTAGAATCCTGCCGGAGTTGTATTGATATATTTGGACAGTAGAATCCTGCCGGAGTTGTATTGATATATTTTGGACAGTAGAATCCTGCCGGAGTTGTATTGATATATTTGGGACAGTAGAATCCTGCCGGAGTTGTATTGATATATTTGGACAGTAGAATCCTGCCGGAGTTGTATTGATATATTTTGGACAGTAGAATCCTGCCGGAGTTGTATTGATATATTTGGACAGTAGAATCCTGCCGGAGTTGTATTGATATATTTGGACAGTAGAATCCTGCCGGAGTTGTATTGATATATTTGGACAGTAGAATCCTGCCGGAGTTGTATTGATATATTTTGGACAGTAGAATCCTGCCGGAGTTGTATTGATATATTTGGGATAGTAGAATCCTGCCGGAGTTGTATTGATATATTTGGACAGTAGAATCCTGCCGGAGTTGTATTGATATATTTTGGACAGTAGAATCCTGCCGGAGTTGTATTGATATATTTGGGACAGTAGAATCCTGCCGGAGTTGTATTGATATATTTGGACAGTAGAATCCTGCCGGAGTTGTATTGATATATTTGGACAGTAGAATCCTGCCGGAGTTGTATTGAAATATTTGGACAGTAGAATCCTGCCGGAGTTGTGTTGATATATTTGGGACAGTAGAATCCTGCCGCAGTTGTATTGATATATTTGGACAGTAGAATCCTGCCGGAGTTGTATTGAAATATTTGGACAGTAGAATCCTGCCGGAGTTGTATTGATATATTTAGGACAGTAGAATCCTGCCGGAGTTGTGTTGATATATTTGGACAGTAGAATCCTGCCGGAGTTGTATTGATATATTTGGACAGTAGAATCCTGCCGGAGTTGTATTGATATATTTGGGACAGTAGAATCCTGCCGCAGTTGTATTGATATATTTGGGACAGTAGAATCCTGCCGGAGTTGTGTTGATATATTTAGGACAGTAGAAACCTGCCGGAGTTGTATTGATATATTTGGACAGTAGAATCCTGCCGGAGTTGTATTGATATATTTAGGACAGTAGAATCCTGCCGGAGTTGTATTGATATATTTGGACAGTAGAATCCTGCCGGATTTGTGTTGATATATTTGGGACAGCAGAATCCTGCCGGAGTTGTGTTGATATATTTGGACAGTAGAATCCTGCCTGAGTTGTGTTGATATATTTAGGACAGTAGAATCCTGCCGGAGTTGTGTTGATATATTTGGACAGTAGAATCCTGCCGGAGTTGTATTGATATATTTGGGACAGTAGAATCCTGCCGGAGTTGTATTGATATATTTGGGACAGTAGAATCCTGCCGGAGTTGTGTTGATATATTTGGACAGTAGAATCCTGCCGGAGTTGTGTTGATATATTTGGACAGTAGAATCCTGCCGGAGTTGTATTGATATATTTGGGACAGTAGAATCCTGCCTGAGTTGTGTTGATATATTTAGGACAGTAGAATCCTGCCGGAGTTGTGTTGATATATTTGGACAGTAGAATCCTGCCGGAGTTGTATTGATATATTTGGGACAGCAGATACCTGCCGGAGTTGTATTGATATATTTAGGACAGTAGAATCCTGCCGGAGTTGTATTGATATATTTGGGACAGCAGAATCCTGCCGGAGTTGTATTGATATATTTGGGACAGCAGAATCCTGCCGGAGTTGTGTTGATATATTTGGACAGTAGAATCCTGCCGGAGTTGTATTGATATATTTGGGACAGTAGAATCCTGCCGGAGTTGGATTGATATATTTGGGACAGCAGATACCTGCCGGAGTTGTATTGATATATTTAGGACAGTAGAATCCTGCCGGAGTTGTGTTGATATATTTAGGACAGCAGAATCATGCCGGAGTTGTGTTGATATATTTGGGACAGTAGAATCCTGCCGGAGTTGTGTTGATATATTTAGGACAGTAGAATCCTGCCGGAGTTGTATTGATATATTTGGGACAGTAGAATCCTGCCGGAGTTGTGTTGATATATTTGGACAGTAGAATCCTGCCGGAGTTGTATTGATATATTTTGGACAGTAGAATCCTGCCGGAGTTGTATTGATATATTTTGGACAGCAGAATCCTGCCGGAGTTGTATTGATATATTTGGGACAGTAGAATCCTGCTGGAGTTGTGTTGATATATTTTGGACAGTAGAATCCTGCCGGAGTTGTATTGATATATTTTGGACAGTAGAATCCTGCCGGAGTTGTATTGATATATTTTGGACAGTAGAATCCTGCCGGAGTTGTGTTGATATATTTGGGACAGTAGAATCCTGCCGGAGTTGTATTGATATATTTGGACAGTAGAATCCTGCCGGAGTTGTATTGATATATTTGGGACAGTAGAATCCTGCCGGAGTTGTATTGATATATTTTGGACAGTAGAATCCTGCCGGAGTTGTGTTGATATATTTGGGACAGTAGAATCCTGCCGGAGTTGTATTGATATATTTGGACAGTAGAATCCTGCCGGAGTTGTATTGATATATTTGGGACAGTAGAATCCTGCCGGAGTTGTATTGATATATTTGGACAGTAGAATCCTGCCGGAGTTGTATTGATATATTTGGGACAGTAGAATCCTGCCGGAGTTGTATTGATATATTTGGACAGTAGAATCCTGCCGGAGTTGTATTGATATATTTCGGACAGTAGAATCCTGCCGCAGTTGTGTTGATATATTTGGGACAGTAGAATCCTGCCGGAGTTGTATTGATATATTTGGGACAGTAGAATCCTGCCGGAGTTGTATTGATATATTTGGGACAGTAGAATCCTGCCGGAGTTGTATTGATATATTTGGACAGTAGAATCCTGCCGGAGTTGTATTGATATATTTGGGACAGTAGAATCCTGCCGGAGTTGTATTGATATATTTGGACAGTAGAATCCTGCCGGAGTTGTGTTGATATATTTGGGACAGTAGAATCCTGCCGGAGTTGTGTTGATATATTTGGGACAGTAGAATCCTGCCGGAGTTGTGTTGATATATTTTGGACAGTAGAATCCTGCAGGAGTTGTATTGATATATTTAGGACAGTAGAATCCTGCCGGAGTTGTGTTGATATATTTGGACAGTAGAATCCTGCCGGAGTTGTATTGATATATTTGGGACAGTAGAATCCTGCCGGAGTTGTGTTGATATATTTGGACAGTAGAATCCTGCCCGAGTTGTATTGATATATTTGGACAGTAGAATCCTGCCGGAGTTGTGTTGATATATTTGGGACAGTAGAATCCTGCCGGAGTTGTGTTGATATATTTGGACAGTAGAATCCTGCCGGAGTTGTAATGATATGTTTTGGACAGTAGAATCCTGCCGGAGTTGTATTGATATATTTGGACAGTAGAATCCTGCCGGAGTTGTGTTGATATATTTGGGACAGTAGAATCCTGCCCGAGTTGTATTGATATATTTAGGACAGTAGAATCCTGCCGGAGTTGTGTTGATATATTTGGGACAGTAGAATCCTGCCGGAGTTGTATTGATATATTTTGGACAGTAGAATCCTGCCGGAGTTGTATTGATATATTTGGGACAGTAGAATCCTGCCGGAGTTGTGTTGATATATTTGGACAGTAGAATCCTGCCGGAGTTGTAATGATATGTTTTGGACAGTAGAATCCTGCCGGAGTTGTATTGATATATTTGGACAGTAGAATCCTGCCGGAGTTGTATTGATATATTTGGGACAGGGGAATCCTGCCGGAGTTGTGTTGATATATTTGGACAGTAGAATCCTGCCGGAGTTGTATTGATATATTTGGGAGAGTAGAATCCTGCCGGAGTTGTGTTGATATATTTGGACAGTAGAATCCTGCCGGAGTTGTATTGATATATTTGGGACAGTAGAATCCTCCCGGAGTTGTGTCGATATATTTGGACAGTAGAATCCTGCCGGAGTTGTATTGATATATTTGGGACAGTAGAATCCTGCCGGAGTTGTGTTGATATATTTGGACAGTAGAATCCTGCCGGAGTTGTATTGATATATTTGGGACAGTAGAATCCTGCCGGAGTTGTATTGATATATTTGGGACAGTAGAATCCTGCCCGAGTTGTATTGATATATTTGGGACAGTAGAATCCTGCCGGAGTTGCATTGATATATTTTGGACAGTAGATTCCTGCCGGAGTTGTGTTGATATATTTGGGACAGTAGAATCCTGCCGGAGTTGTGTTGATATATTTTGGACAGTAGAATCCTGCCGGAGTTGTATTGATATATTTGGGACAGTAGAATCCTGCCGGAGTTGTGTTGATATATTTAGGACAGTAGAATCCTGCCGGAGTTGTATTGATATATTTGGGACAGGAGAATCCTGCCGGAGTTGTATTGATATATTTTGGACAGTAGAATCCTGCCGGAGTTGTGTTAATATATTTGGACAGTTGAATCCTGCCGGAGTTGTATTGATATATTGGGGACAGTAGAATCCTGCCGGATTTGTGTTGATATATTTGGACAGTAGAATCCTGCCGGAATTGTATTGATATATTTGGACAGTAGAATCCTGCCGGAGTTGTATTGATATATTTGGACAGTAGAATCCTGCCGGAGTTGTATTGATATATTTGGGACAGTAGAATCCTGCCGGAGTTGTGTTGATATATTTAGGACAGTAGAATCCTGCCGGAGTTGTATTGATATATTTGGGACAGTAGAATCCTGCCGGAGTTGCATTGATATATTTGGACAGTAGAATCCTGCCGGAGTTGTATTGATATATTTGGTCAGTAGAATCCTGCCGGAGTTGTGTTGATATATTTGGACAGTAGAATCCTGCCGGAGTTGTGTTGATATATTTGGAACAGTGGAATCCTGCCGGAGTTGTATTGATATATTTGGACAGTAGAATCCTGCCGGAGTTGTGTTGATATATTTGGACAGTAGAATCCTGCGGGAGTTGCATTGATATATTTGCGATAGTAGAATCCTGCCGGAGTTGTGTTGATATATTTGGACAGTAGAATCCTGCCGGAGTTGTATTGGTATATTTGGACAGTAGAATCCTGCCGGAGTTGTATTGATATATTTGGACAGTAGAATCCTGCCGGAGTTGTATTGGTATATTTGGACAGTAGAATGCTGCCGGAGTTGTGTTGATATATTTGGACAGTAGTATCATGCCGGACTTGTATTGATATATTTGGACAGTAGAATCCTGCCGGAGTTGTATTGATATATTTGCGATAGTAGAATCCTGCCGGACTTGTATTGATATATTTGGACAGTAGAATCCTGCGGGAGTTGCATTGATATATTAGGGACAGGAGAATCCTGCCGGACTTGTATTGATATATTTGGACAGTAGAATCCTGCTGGAGTTGTATTGATATATTTGGGACAGTAGAAACCTGCCGGACATGTGTTGATATATTTGGGACAGTAGAATCCAGCCGGAGTTGTATTGATATATTTGGACAGTAGAATCCTGCCGGGGTTGTATTGATATATTTCGGACAGTACAATCCTGCCCGAGTTGTATTGATATATTTGGGACAGTAGAATCCTGCCGGACTTGTATTGATATATTTGGACAGTAGAATCCTGCCGGAGTTGTATTGATATATTTGGACAGTAGAATCCTGCCGGAGTTGTGTTGATATATTTGGACAGTAGAATCCTGCCGGAGTTGTATTGATATATTTGGACAGTCGAATCCTGCCGGAGTTGTATTGATATATTTGGTACATTAGAATCCTGCCGGAGTTGTATTGATATATTTGGACAGTAGAATCCTGCCGGAATTGTATTGATATATTTGGACAGGAGAATCCTGCCCAAGTTGTATTGATATATTTGGACAGTAGAATCCTGCCGGAGTTGTATTGATATATTTGGGACAGTAGAATCCTGCCGGAGTTGTGTTGATATATTTGGACAGTAGAATCCTGCCGGAGTTGTATTGATATATTTGCACAGTAGAATCCTGCCGGAGTTGTATTGATATATTTGGACATTAGAATCCTGCCGGCATTGTATTGATATATTTGGACAGTAGAATCCTGCCGGAGTTGTATTGATATATTTGGACAGTAGAATCCTGCCAGAGTTGTATTGATATATTGGGGACAGTAGAATCCTGCCGGATTTGTGTTGATATATTTGGACAGTAGAATCCTGCCGGAATTGTATTGATATATTTGGACAGTAGAATCCTGCCGGAGTTGTATTGATATATTTGGACAGTAGAATCCTGCCGGAGTTGTATTGATATATTTGGGACAGTAGAATCCTGCCGGAGTTGTGTTGATATATTTAGGACAGTAGAATCCTGCCGGAGTTGTATTGATATATTTGGGACAGTAGAATCCTGCCGGAGTTGCATTGATATATTTGGACAGTAGAATCCTGCCGGAGTTGTATTGATATATTTGGTCAGTAGAATCCTGCCGGACTTGTGTTGATATATTTGGACAGTAGAATCCTGCCGGAGTTGTGTTGATATATTTGGGACAGTAGAATCCTGCCGGAGTTGTATTGATAAATTTGGACAGTAGAATCCTGCCGGAGTTGTGTTGATATATTTGGACAGGAGAATCCTGTCGGAGTTGGATTGGTATATTTGGACAGTAGAATCCTGCAGGAGTTGTATTGATATATTTGGGACAGTAGAATCCTGCGCGAGTTGCATTGATATATTTGCGATAGTAGAATCCTGCCGGAGTTGTGTTGATATATTTGGACAGTAGAATCCTGCCGGAGTTGTATTGGTATATTTGGACAGTAGAATCCTGCCGGAGTTGTATTGATATATTTGGACAGTAGAATCCTGCCGGAGTTGTATTGGTATATTTGGACAGTAGAATCCTGCCGGAGTTGTGTTGATATATTTGGACAGTAGTATCCTGCCGGACTTGTATTGATATATTTGGACAGTAGAATCCTGCGGGAGTTGCATTGATATATTTGCGATAGTAGAATCCTGCCGGAGTTGTGTTGATATATTTGGACAGTAGAATCCTGCCGGATTTGTATTGGTATATTTGGACAGTAGAATCCTGCCGGAGTTGTATTGATATATTTGGACAGTAGAATCCTGCCGGAGTTGTATTGGTATATTTGGACAGTAGAATCCTGCCGGAGTTGTGTTGATATATTTGGACAGTAGTATCCTGCCGGACTTGTATTGATATATTTGGACAGTAGAATCCTGCCGGAGTTGTATTGATATATTTGCGACAGTAGAATCCTGCCGGACTTGTATTGATATATTTGGACAGTAGAATCCTGCGGGAGTTGCATTGATATATTAGGGACAGTAGAATCCTGCCGGACTTGTATTGATATATTTGGACAGTAGAATCCTGCCGGAGTTGTATTGATATATTTGGGACAGTAGAAACCTGCCGGACAAGTGTTGATATATTTGGGACAGTAGAATCCTGCCGGAGTTGTATATATATATTTCGGACAGTACAATCCTGCCCGAGTTGTATTGATATATTTGGGACAGTAGAATCCTGCCGGACTAGTATTGATATATTTGGACAGTAGAATCCTGCCGGAGTTGTATTGATATATTTGGACAGTAGAATCCTGCCGGAGTTGTGTTGATATATTTGGACAGTAGAATCCTGCCGGAGTTGTATTGATATATTTGGACAGTCGAATCCTGCCGGAGTTGTATTGATATTATTGGGACATTAGAATCCTGCCGGAGTTGTATTGATATATTTGGACAGTAGAATCCTGCCAGAATTGTATTGATATATTTGGACAGTAGAATCCTGCCCAAGTTGTATTGATATATTTGGACAGTAGAATCCTGCCGGAGTTGTATTGATATATTTGGGACAGTAGAATCCTGCCGGAGTTGTGTTGATATATTTGGACAGTAGAATCCTGCCGGAGTTGTATTGATATATTTGGACAGTAGAATCCTGCCGGCATTGTATTGATATATTTGGACAGTAGAATCCTGCCGGAGTTGTATTGATATATTTGGACAGTAGAATCCTGCCGGAATTGTATTGATATATTTGGACAGTAGAATCCTGCCGGAGTTGTGTTGATATATTTGGACAGTAGAATCCTGCCGGAATTGTATTGATATATTTGGACAGTAGAATCCTGCCGGAGTTGTATTGATATATTTGGACAGTAGAATCCTGCCGGAGTTGTATTGATATATTGAGGACAGTAGAATCCTGCCCGATTTGTATTGATATATTTGGACAGTAGAATCCTGCCGGAGTTGTATTGATATATTTGGACAGTAGAATCCTGCCGGAATTGTATTGATATATTTGGACAGTAGAATCCTGCCGGATTTGTATTGATATATTTGGACAGTAGAATCCTGCCGGAATTGTATTGATATATTTGGACAGTAGAATCCTGCCGGAGTTGTGTTGATATATTTGGACAGTAGAATCCTGCCGGAATTGTATTGATATATTTGGACAATAGAATCCTGCCGGAGTTGTATTGATATATTTGGACAGTAGAATCCTGCCGGAGTTGTATTGATATATTTGAACAGTAGAATCCTGCCGGAGTTGAATTGATATATTTGGACAGTAGAATCCTGCCGGAGTTGTGTTGATATATTTGGACAGTAGAATCCTGCCAGAGTTGTATTGATATATTTGGGACAGTAGAATCCTGCCGGAGTTGTATTGATATATTTGGGACAGTAGAATCCTGCCGGAGTTGTATTGATATATTTGGGACAGTAGAATCCTGCCGGAGTTGTATTGATATATTTGGACAGTAGAATCCTGCCGGAGTTGTATTGATATATTTGGGACAGTAGAATCCTGCCTGAGTTGTATTGATATATTTCGGACAGTAGAATCCTGCCGGAGTTGTATTGATATATTTGGGACAGTAGAATCCTGCCGGAGTTGTATTGATATATTTCGGACAGTAGAATCCTGCCGGAGTTGTATTGATATATTTAGGACAGTAGAATCCTGCCGGAGTTGGATTGATATATTTGGACAGTAGAATCCTGCCGGGGTTTTATTGATATATTTGGGACAGTAGAATCCTGCCGGAGTTGTATTGATATATTTGGACAGTAGAATCCTGCCGGAGTTGTGTTGATATATTTTGGAAAGTAGAATCCTGCCGGAGTTGTATTGATATATTGAGGACAGTAGAATCCTGCCGGAGTTGTGTTGATATATTTTGGAAAGTAGAATCCTGCCGGAGTTGTATTGATATATTTTGGAAAGTAGAATCCTGCCGGAGTTGTGTTGATATATTTTGGAAAGTAGAATCCTGCCGGAGTTGTATTGATATATTTGGACAGCAGAATCCTGCCGGAGTTGTGTTGATATATTTTGGAAAGTAGAATCCTGCAGGAGTTGTATTTATATATTTGGAAAGTAGAATCCTGCCGGAGTTGTATTGATATATTTGGGACAGTAGAATCCTGCCGGAGTTGTATTGATATATTTGGGACAGGAGACTCCTGCCGGAGTTGTGTTGATATATTTTAGAAAGTAGAATCCTGCCGGAGTTGTATTGATATGTTTGGAAAGTAGAATCCTGCCGGAGTTGTATTGATATATTTGGACAGGAGAATCCTGCCGGAGTTGTGTTGATATATTTGGGACAGTAGAATCCTGCCGGAGTTGTATTGATATATTTGGACAGTAGAATCCTGCCGGAGTTGTATTGATATATTGAGGACAGTAGAATCCTGCCGGAGTTGTATTGATATATTTGGACAGTAGAATCCTGCCGGAGTTGTATTGATATATTTGGACAGTAGAATCCTGCCGGGGTTGTATTGATATATTTAGGACAGTAGAATCCTGCCGGATTTGTATTGATATATTTAGGACAGTAGAATCCTGCCGGAGTTGTATTGATATATTTGGGACAGTAGAATCCTGCCGGAGTTGTGATGATATATTTGGACAGTAGAATCCTGCCGGAGTTGTATTGATATATTTGGAAAGTAGAATCCTGCCGGAGTTGTATTGATATATTTGGACAGTAGAATCCTGCCGGGGTTGTATTGATATATTTAGGACAGTAGAATCCTGCCGGAGTTGTATTGATATATTTGGACAGTAGAATCCTGCCGGGGTTGTATTGATATATTTAGGAGAGTAGAATCCTGCCGGAGTTGTGTTGATATATTGAGGACAGTAGAATCCTGCCGGAGTTGTGCTGATATATTTTGGAAAGTAGAATCCTGCCGGAGTTGTATTGATATATTTGGACAGTAGAATCCTGCCGGAGTTGTATTGATATATTTAGGACAGTGGAATCCTACCGGAGTTGTATTGATATATTTGGACAGTAGAATCCTGCCGGAGTTGTATTGATATATTTGGGACAGTGGAATCCTGCCGGAGTTGTATTGATATATTTGGGACAGTAGAATCCTGCCGGAGTTGTATTGATATATTTAGGACAGTGGAATCCTGCCGGAGTTGTATTGATATATTTGGAAAGTAGAATCCTGCCGGAGTTGTATTGATATATTGAGGACAGTAGAATCCTGCCGGAGTTGTATTGATATATTTGGAAAGTAGAATCCTGCCGGAGTTGTATTGATATATTTGGAAAGTAGAATCCTGCCGGAGTTGTATTGATATATTGAGGACAGTAGAATCCTGCCGGAGTTGTATTGATATATTTGGAAAGTAGAATCCTGCCGGAGTTGTATTGATATGTTTGGAAAGTAGAATCCTGCCGGAGTTGTATTGATATATTTAGGACAGTAGAATCCTGCCGCAGTTGTATTGATATATTTGGAAAGTAGAATCCTGCCGCAGTTGTGTTGATATATTTGGAAAGTAGAATCCTGCCGGAGTTGTATTGATATATTTAGGACAGTAGATTACTGCCGGAGTTGTGTTGATATATTGAGGACAGTAGAATCCTGCCGGAGTTGTGTTGATCTATTTGGAAAGTGGAATCCTGCCGCAGTTGTGTTGATATATTTGGAAAGTAGAATCCTGCCGGAGTTGTGTTGATATATTTAGGACAGTCGATTACTGCCGGAGTTGTGTTGATATATTGAGGACTGTAGAATCCTGCCGGAGTTGTGTTGATATATTTGGAAAGTAGAATCCTGCCGGAGTTGTATTGATATATTGAGGACAGTAGAATCCTGCCGGAGTTGTGTTGATATATTTAGGACAGTAGAATCCTGCCGGAGTTGTATTGATATATTTGGACAGGAGAATCCGGCCGGAGTTGTATTGATATATTTGGACAGTAGAATCCTGCCGGAGTTGTATTGATATATTGAGGACAGTATAATCCTGCCGGAGTTGTGTTGATATATTTTGGACAGTAGAATCCTGCCGGAGTTGTATTCATACATTTGGACAGTAGAATCCTGCCGGAGTTGTATTGATATATTGAGGACAGTAGAACCCTGCCGGAGTTGTGTTGATATATTTGGGACAGTAGAATCCTGCCGGAGTTGTGTTGATATATTTGGGACAGTAGAATCCTGCCGGAGTTGTATTGATATATTGAGGACAGTAGAACCCTGCCGGAGTTGTGTTGATATATTTGGGACAGTAGAACCCTACCGGAGTTGTATTGATATATTTAGGACAGTAGAATCCTGCCGGAGTTGTATTGATATATTTAGGACAGTAGAATCCTGCCGGAGTTGTATTGATATACTTGGACAGTAGATTCCTGCCGGAGTTGTATTGATATATTTAGGACAGTAGAATCCTGCCGGAGTTGTATTGATATATTTGGACAGTAGATTCCTGCCGGAGTTGTATTGATATATTTGGTACAGTAGAATCCTGCCGGAGTTGTGTTGATATATTTGGGACAGTAGAATCCTGCCGGAGTTGTATTGATATATTGAGGACAGTAGAATCCTGCCGGAGTTGTATTGTTATATTTGGACAGTAGAATCCTGCTGGAGTTGTATTGATATATTTGGGACAGTAGAATCCTGCCGGAGTTGTGTTGATATATTTGGACAGTAGAAACCTGCAGGAGTTGTATTGATATATTTAGGACAGTAGAATCCTGCTGGAGTTGTATTGATATATTTAGGACAGTAGAATCCTGCCGGAGTTGTATTGATATATTTGGACAGTAGAATCCTGCCGGATTTGTATTGATATATTTAGGACAGTAGAATCCTACCGGAGTTGTATTGATATATTTAGGACAGTAGAATCATGCCGGAGTTGTGTTGATATATTTAGGACAGTAGAATCCTGCCGGAGTTGTATTGATATATTTGGACAGTAGAAACCTGCCGGAGTTGTATTGATATATTTAGGACAGTAGAATCCTGCCGGAGTTGTGTTGATATATTTAGGACAGTAGAATCCTGCCGGAGTTGTATTGATATATTTAGGACATTAGAATCCTGCCGGAGTTGTGTTGATATATTTGGACAATAGAATCCTGCCGGAGTTGTATTGATATATTTGGGACAGTAGAATCCTGCCGGAGTTGGATTGATATATTTGGACAGTAGAATCCTGCCGGGGTTTTATTGATATATTTGGGACAGTAGAATCCTGCCGGAGTTGTATTGATATATTTGGACAGTAGAATCCTGCCGGAGTTGTGTTGATATATTTTGGAAAGTAGAATCCTGCCGGAGTTGTATTGATATATTGAGGACAGTAGAATCCTGCCGGAGTTGTGTTGATATATTTTGGAAAGTAGAATCCTGCCGGAGTTGTATTGATATATTGAGGACAGTAGAATCCTGCCGGAGTTGTGTTGATATATTTTGGAAAGTAGAATCCTGCCGGAGTTGTATTGATATATTTGGACAGCAGAATCCTGCCGGAGTTGTGTTGATATATTTTGGAAAGTAGAATCCTGCAGGAGTTGTATTTATATATTTGGAAAGTAGAATCCTGCCGGAGTTGTATTGATATATTTGGGACAGTAGAATCCTGCCGGAGTTGTATTGATATATTTGGGACAGGAGAATCCTGCCGGAGTTGTGTTGATATATTTTAGAAAGTAGAATCCTGCCGGAGTTGTATTGATATGTTTGGAAAGTAGAATCCTGCCGGAGTTGTATTGATATATTTGGACAGGAGAATCCTGCCGGAGTTGTGTTGATATATTTGGGACAGTAGAATCCTGCCGGAGTTGTATTGATATATTTGGACAGTAGAATCCTGCCGGAGTTGTATTGATATATTGAGGACAGTAGAATCCTGCCGGAGTTGTATTGATATATTTGGACAGTAGAATCCTGCCGGAGTTGTATTGATATATTTGGACAGTAGAATCCTGCCGGGGTTGTATTGATATATTTAGGACAGTAGAATCCTGCCGGATTTGTATTGATATATTTAGGACAGTAGAATCCTGCCGGAGTTGTATTGATATATTTGGGACAGTAGAATCCTGCCGGAGTTGTGATGATATATTTGGACAGTAGAATCCTGCCGGAGTTGTATTGATATATTTGGAAAGTAGAATCCTGCCGGAGTTGTATTGATATATTTGGACAGTAGAATCCTGCCGGGGTTGTATTGATATATTTAGGACAGTAGAATCCTGCCGGAGTTGTATTGATATATTTGGACAGTAGAATCCTGCCGGAGTTGTATTGATATATTTAGGAGAGTAGAATCCTGCCGGAGTTGTGCTGATATATTTTGGAAAGTAGAATCCTGCCGGAGTTGTATTGATATATTTGGACAGTAGAATCCTGCCGGAGTTGTGTTGATATATTGAGGACAGTAGAATCCTGCCGGAGTTGTGCTGATATATTTTGGAAAGTAGAATCCTGCCGGAGTTGTATTGATATATTTGGACAGTAGAATCCTGCCGGAGTTGTATTGATATATTTAGGACAGTGGAATCCTACCGGAGTTGTATTGATATATTTGGACAGTAGAATCCTGCCGGAGTTGTATTGATATATTTGGGACAGTGGAATCCTGCCGGAGTTGTATTGATATATTTGGGACAGTAGAATCCTGCCGGAGTTGTATTGATATATTTAGGACAGTGGAATCCTGCCGGAGTTGTATTGATATATTTGGAAAGTAGAATCCTGCCGGAGTTGTATTGATATATTGAGGACAGTAGAATCCTGCCGGAGTTGTATTGATATATTTGGAAAGTAGAATCCTGCCGGAGTTGTATTGATATATTTGGAAAGTAGAATCCTGCCGGAGTTGTATTGATATATTGAGGACAGTAGAATCCTGCCGGAGTTGTATTGATATATTTGGAAAGTAGAATCCTGCCGGAGTTGTATTGATATGTTTGGAAAGTAGAATCCTGCCGGAGTTGTATTGATATATTTAGGACAGTAGAATCCTGCCGCAGTTGTATTGATATATTTGGAAAGTAGAATCCTGCCGCAGTTGTGTTGATATATTTGGAAAGTAGAATCCTGCCGGAGTTGTATTGATATATTTAGGACAGTAGATTACTGCCGGAGTTGTGTTGATATATTGAGGACAGTAGAATCCTGCCGGAGTTGTGTTGATCGATTTGGAAAGTGGAATCCTGCCGCAGTTGTGTTGATATATTTGGAAAGTAGAATCCTGCCGGAGTTGTGTTGATATATTTAGGACAGTCGATTACTGCCGGAGTTGTGTTGATATATTGAGGACTGTAGAATCCTGCCGGAGTTGTGTTGATATATTTGGAAAGTAGAATC
This sequence comes from Heptranchias perlo, assembly GCF_035084215.1. NCBI lineage: Eukaryota > Metazoa > Chordata > Chondrichthyes > Hexanchiformes > Hexanchidae > Heptranchias > Heptranchias perlo. The sequence goes on along the minus strand of NW_027139246.1, from coordinate 466,168 downwards.
CTGCCGGAGTTGTATTGATATATTGAGGACAGTAGAATCCTGCCGGAGTTGTGTTGATATATTTAGGACAGTAGAATCCTGCCGGAGTTGTATTGATATATTTGGACAGGAGAATCCGGCCGGAGTTGTATTGATATATTTGGACAGTAGAATCCTGCCGGAGTTGTATTGATATATTGAGGACAGTATAATCCTGCCGGAGTTGTGTTGATATATTTTGGACAGTAGAATCCTGCCGGAGTTGTATTCATACATTTGGACAGTAGAATCCTGCCGGAGTTGTATTGATATATTGAGGACAGTAGAACCCTGCCGGAGTTGTGTTGATATATTTGGGACAGTAGAATCCTGCCGGAGTTGTGTTGATATATTTGGGACAGTAGAATCCTGCCGGAGTTGTATTGATATATTGAGGACAGTAGAACCCTGCCGGAGTTGTGTTGATATATTTGGGACAGTAGAACCCTGCCGGAGTTGTATTGATATATTTAGGACAGTAGAATCCTGCCGGAGTTGTATTGATATATTTAGGACAGTAGAATCCTGCCGGAGTTGTATTGATATACTTGGACAGTAGATTCCTGCCGGAGTTGTATTGATATATTTAGGACAGTAGAATCCTGCCGGAGTTGTATTGATATATTTGGACAGTAGATTCCTGCCGGAGTTGTATTGATATATTTGGTACAGTAGAATCCTGCCGGAGTTGTGTTGATATATTTGGGACAGTAGAATCCTGCCGGAGTTGTATTGATATATTGAGGACAGTAGAATCCTGCCGGAGTTGTATTGTTATATTTGGACAGTAGAATCCTGCCGGAGTTGTATTGATATATTTGGGACAGTAGAATCCTGCCGGAGTTGTGTTGATATATTTGGACAGTAGAAACCTGCAGGAGTTGTATTGATATATTTAGGACAGTAGAATCCTGCTGGAGTTGTATTGATATATTTAGGACAGTAGAATCCTGCCGGAGTTGTATTGATATATTTGGACAGTAGAATCCTGCCGGATTTGTATTGATATATTTAGGACAGTAGAATCCTACCGGAGTTGTATTGATATATTTAGGACAGTAGAATCATGCCGGAGTTGTGTTGATATATTTAGGACAGTAGAATCCTGCCGGAGTTGTGTTGATATATTTGGACAGTAGAATCCTGCCGGAGTTGTATTGATATATTTAGGACAGTAGAATCCTGCCGGAGTTGTGTTGATATATTTAGGACAGTAGAATCCTGCCGGAGTTGTATTGATATATTTAGGACATTAGAATCCTGCCGGAGTTGTGTTGATATATTTGGACAATAGAATCCTGCCGGAGTTGTATTGATATATTTAGGACAGTAGAATCCTGCCGGAGTTGTGTTGATATATTTGGACAGTAGAATCCTGCCGGAGTTGTATTGATACATTTAGGACAGTAGAATCCTGCCGGAGTTGTGTTGATATATTTGGACAGTAGAATCCTGCCGGAGTTGTATTGATATATTTAGGACAGTAGAATCCTGCCGGAGTTGTGTTGATATATTTAGGACAGTAGAATCCTGCCGGAGTTGTGTTGATATATTTAGGACAGTAGAATCCTGCCGGAGTTGTGTTGATATATTTGGACAGTAGAATCCTGCCGGAGTTGTATTGATATATTTGGACAGTAGAATCCTGCCGGAGTTGTATTGATACATTTAGGACAGTAGAATCCTGCCGGAGTTGTGTTGATATATTTGGACAGTAGAATCCTGCCGGAGTTGTATTGATATATTTAGGACAGTAGAATCCTGCCGGAGTTGTATTGATGTATTTAGGACAGTAGAATCCTGCCGGAGTTGTGTTGATATATTTAGGACAGTAGAATCCTGCCGGAGTTGTATTGATATATTTAGGACCGTAGAATCCTGCCGGAGTTGTATTGATATATTTAGGACCGTAGAATCCTGCCGGAGTTGTGTTGATATATTTGGACAGTAGAATCCTGCCGGAGTTGTATTGATATATTTGGACAGTAGAATCCTGCCGGAGTTGTATTGATATATTTGGACAGTAGAATCCTGCCGGAGTTGTATTTATATATTTGGACAATAGAATCCTGCCGGAGTTGTATTGATATATTTGGACAGTAGAATCCTACCAGATTTGTATTGATATATTTAGGACAGTAGAATCATGCCGGAGTTGTGTTGATATATTTAGGACAGTAGAATCCTGCCGGAGTTGTATTGATATATTTGGACAGTAGAATCCTGCCGGAGTTGTGTTGATATATTTGGGACAGTAGAATCCTGCCGGGGTTGTATTTATATGTTTGGGACAGTAGAATCCTGCCGGAGTTGTGTTGATATATTTGGGACAGTAGAATCCTGCCGGAGTTGTGTTGATATATTTAGGACAGTAGAATCCTGCCGGAGTTGTATTGATATATTTAGGACTTTAGAATCCTGCCGGAGTTGTATTGATATATTTGGACAGTAGAATCCTGCCGGAGTTGTATTGATATATTTAGGACAGTAGAATCCTGCCGGAGTTGTGTTGATTTATTTAGGACAGTAGAATCCTGCCGGAGTTGTATTGATATATTTGGACAGTAGAATCCTGCCGGAGTTGTGTTGATTTATTTAGGACAGTAGAATCCTGCCGGAGTTGTATTGATATATTTGGACAGTAGAATACTGCCGGAGTTGTATTGATATATTTAGGACAGGAGAATCCTACCGGAGTTGTATTGATATATTTGGACAGTAGAATCCTGCCGGAGTTGTATTGATATATTTAGGACAGTAGAATCCTGCCGGAGTTGTATTGATATATTTGGACAGCAGAATCCTGCCGGAGTTGTATTTATATATTTGGACAGTAGAATCCTGCCGGAGTTGTATTGATATATTTGGACAGTAGAATCCTGCCGGAGTTGTATTGATATATTTGGACAGTAGAATCCTGCCGGAGTTGTATTTATATATTTGGACAGTAGAATCCTGCCGGAGTTGTATTTATATGTTTGGGACAGTAGAATCCTGCCGGAGTTGTGTTGATATATTTGGACAGTAGAATCCTGCCGGAGTTGTATTGATATATTTTGGACAGTAGAATCCTGCCGCAGTTGTATTGATATATTTAGGACAGTAGAATCCTGCCGGAGTTGTGTTGATATATTTTGGACAGTAGAATCCTGCCGGAGTTGTATTGATATATTTGGGACAGTAGAATCCTGCCGGAGTTGTATTGATATAATTAGGACAGTAGAATCCTGCCGGTGTTCTATTGATATATTTGGGACAGTAGAATCCTGCCGGAGTTGTGTTGATATATTTTGGACAGTAGAATCCTGCCGGAGTTGTATTGATATATTTGGGACAGTAGAATCCTGCCGCAGTTGTATTGATATATTTGAACAGTAGAATCCTGCCGGAGTTGTATTGATATATTTGGACAGTAGAATCCTGCCGGAGTTGTATTGATATATTTGGACAGTAGAATCCTGCCGGAGTTATATTGATATATTTTGGACAGTAGAATCCTGCCGGAGTTGTGTTGATATATTTAGGACAGTAGAATCCTGCCGGAGTTGTATTGATATATTTAGGACAGTAGAATCCTGCCGGAGTTGTATTGATATATTGAGGACAGTAGAATCCTGCCGGAGTTGTGTTGATATATTTAGGACAGTAGAATCCTGCCGGAGTTGTATTGATATATTTAGGACAGTAGAATCCTGCCGGAGTTGTATTGATATATTGAGGACAGTAGAATCCTGCCGGAGTTGTCTTGATATATTTGGACAATAGATTCCTGCCGGAGTTGTATTGATATATTTGGACAGTAGAATCCTGCCGGAGTTGTGTTGATATATTTGGACAGTAGAATCCTGCCGGAGTTGTATTGATATATTTAGGACATTAGAATCCTGCCGGAGTTGTATTGATATATTTGGACAGTAGAATCCTGCCGGAGTTGTATTGATATATTTGGACAGTAGAATCCTGCCGGAGTTGTATTGATATATTAGGGACTGTAGAATCCTGCCGGAGTTGTATTGATATATTTGGACAGTAGAATCCTGCCGGAGTTGAATTGATATATTTGGACAGTAGAATCCTTACGGAGTTGTATTGATATATTTGGGAGAGTAGAATCCTGCCGGAGTTGTATTGATATATTTGGACATTAGAATCCTGCCGGAGTTGTATTGATATATTTGGACAGTAGAATCCTGCCGGAGTTGTATTGATATATTTAGGACATTAGAATCCTGCCGGAGTTGTATTGATATATTTGGACAGTAGAATCCTGCCGGAGTTGTATTGATATATTTGGGACAGTAGAATCCTGCCGGAGTTGTATTGATATATTTAGGACATTAGAATCCTGCCCGAGTTGTATTGATATATTTGGACAGCAGAATCCTGCCGGAGTTGTATTGATATATTTGGACAGTAGAATCCTGCCGGAGTTGTGTTGATATATTTGGACAGTAGAATCCTGCCGGAGTTGTATTGATATATTTGGGAAAGTAGAATCCTGCCGGAGTTGTATTGATATATTTAGGTCAGTAGAATCCTGCCGGAGTTGTATTGATATATTTGGACAGTAGAATCCTGCCGGAGTTGTATTGATATATTTGGACAGTAGAATCCTGCCGGAGTTGTATTGATATATTTGGACAGTAGAATCCTGCCGGAGTTGTGTTGATATATTGAGGACAGTATAATCCTGCCGGAGTTGTGTTGATATATTTTGGACAGTAGAATCCTGCCGGAGTTGTATTGATACATTTGGACAGTAGAATCCTGCCGGAGTTGTATTGATATATTGAGGACAGTAGAACCCTGCCGGAGTTGTGTTGATATATTTGGGACAGTAGAACCCTGCCGGAGTTGTATTGATATATTTAGGACAGTAGAATCCTGCCGGAGTTGTATTGATATATTTAGGACAGTAGAATCCTGCCGGACTTGTATTGATATATTTGGGACAGTAGAATCCTGCCGGAGTTGTATTGATATATTTGGACAGTAGAATCCTGCCGGACTTGTATTGATATATTTGGGACAGTAGAATCCTGCCGGAGTTGTATTGATATATTTGGACAGTAGAATCCTGCCGGACATGTTTTGATATATTTGGGACAGTAGAATCCTGCCGGAGTTGTGTTGATATATTTGGACAGTAGAATCCTGCCGGAGTTGTGTTGATATATTTAGGACAGTAGAATCCTGCCGGAGTTGTATTGATATATATGGGACAGTAGAATCCTGCCGGAGTTGTATTGATATATTTAGGACAGTAGAATCCTGCCCGAGTTGTATTGATATATTTAGGACAGTAGAATCCTGCCCGAGTTGTATTGATATATTTAGGACAGTAGAATCCTGCCGGAGTTGTATTGATATATTGAGGACAGTAGAATCCTGCCCGAGTTGTGTTGATATATTTGGACAGTAGAATCCTGCCTGAATTGTATTGATATATTTGGGACAGTAGAATCCTGCCGGAGTTGTATTGATATATTTAGGACAGTAGAATCCTGCCCGAGTTGTATTGATATATTTGGACAGTAGAATCCTGCCAGAGTTGTGTTGATATATTGAGGACAGTAGAATCCTGCCGGAGTTGTATTGATATATTTGGGACAGTAGAATCCTGCCGGAGTTGTGTTGATATATTTGGAGAGTAGAATCCTGCCGGAGTTGTATTGATATATTTGGGACAGTAGAATCCTGCCGGAGCTGTATTTATATGTTTGGGACAGTAGAATCCTGCCGGAGTTGTGTTGATATATTTCGAACAGTAGAATCCTGCCGGAGTTGTATTGATATATTTAGGAAAGTAGAATCCTGCCGGAGTTCTATTGATATATTTGGGACAGTAGAATCCTGCCGGAGTTGTGTTGATATATTTGGACAGTAGAATCCTGCCGGAGTTGTATTGATATATTTAGGACATTAGAATCCTGCCGGAGTTGTATTGATATATTTGGACAGTAGAATCCTGCCGGAGTTGTATTGATATATTTGGACAGTAGAATCCTGCCGGAGTTGTATTGATATATTTGGGACAGTAGAATCCTGCCGGAGTTGTATTGATATATTTGGACAGTAGAATCCTGCCGGAGTTGTATTGATAAATTTGGACAGTAGAATCCTGCCGGAGTTGTATTGATATATTTGGGACAGTAGAATCCTGCCGGAGTTGTATTGATATATTTAGGACATTAGAATCCTGCCGGAGTTGTATTGATATATTTGGACAGTAGAATCCTGCCGGAGTCGTATTGATATATTTAGGACATTAGAATCCTGCCGGAGTTGTATTGATATATTTGGACAGTAGAATCCTGCCGGAGTTGTATTGATATATTTGGTACAGTAGAATCCTGCCGGAGTTGTATTGATATATTTAGGACATTAGAATCCTGCCGGAGTTGTATTGATATATTTGGACAGTAGAATCCTGCCGGAGTTGTGTTGATATATTTGGACAGTAGAATCCTGCCGGAGTTGTGTTGATATATTTAGGACAGTAGAATCCTGCCGGAGTTGTATTGATATATATGGGACAGTAGAATCCTGCCGGAGATGTATTGATATATTTAGGACAGTAGAATCCTGCCCGAGTTGTATTGATATATTTAGGACAGTAGAATCCTGCCCGAGTTGTATTGATATATTTAGGACAGTAGAATCCTGCCGGAGTTGTATTGATATATTGAGGACAGTAGAATCCTGCCCGAGTTGTATTGATATATTTAGGACAGTAGAAACCTGCCGGAGTTGTGTTGATATGTTTGGGACAGTAGAATCCTGCCGGAGTTGTGTTGATATATTTGGACAGTAGAATCCTGCCTGAATTGTATTGATATATTTGGGACAGTAGAATCCTGCCGGAGTTGTATTGATATATTTAGGACAGTAGAATCCTGCCCGAGTTGTATTGATATATTTGGACAGTAGAATCCTGCCAGAGTTGTGTTGATATATTGAGGACAGTAGAATCCTGCCGGAGTTGTATTGATATATTTGGGACAGTAGAATCCTGCCGGAGTTGTGTTGATATATTTGGAGAGTAGAATCCTGCCGGAGTTGTATTTATATATTTGGACAGTAGAATCCTGCCGGAGCTGTATTTATATGTTTGGGACAGTAGAATCCTGCCGGAGTTGTGTTGATATATTTCGAACAGTAGAATCCTGCCGGAGTTGTGTTGATATATTTGGGACAGTAGAATCCTGCCGGAGTTGTGTTGATATATTTGGACAGTAGAATCCTGCCGGAGTTGTATTGATATATTTAGGACATTAGAATCCTGCCGGAGTTGTATTGATATATTTGGACAGTAGAATCGTGCCGGATTTGTATTGATATATTTGGACAGTAGAATCCTGCCGGAGTTGTATTGATATATTTAGGAAAGTAGAATCCTGCCGGAGTTCTATTGATATATTTGGGACAGTAGAATCCTGCCGGAGTTGTGTTGATATATTTGGACAGTAGAATCCTGCCGGAGTTGTATTGATATATTTAGGACATTAGAATCCTGCCGGAGTTGTATTGATATATTTGGACAGTAGAATCCTGCCGGAGTTGTATTGATATATTTGGACAGTAGAATCCTGCCGGAGTTGTATTGATATATTTGGGACAGTAGAATCCTGCCGGAGTTGTATTGATATATTTGGACAGTAGAATCCTGCCGGAGTTGTATTGATATATTTGGACAGTAGAATCCTGCCGGAGTTGTATTGATATATTTGGGACAGTAGAATCCTGCCGGAGTTGTATTGATATATTTAGGACATTAGAATCCTGCCGGAGTTGTATTGATATATTTGGACAGTAGAATCCTGCCGGAGTTGTATTGATATATTTAGGACATTAGAATCCTGCCGGAGTTGTATTGATATATTTGGACAGTAGAATCCTGCCGGAGTTGTATTGATATATTTGGTACAGTAGAATCCTGCCGGAGTTGTATTGATATATTTAGGACATTAGAATCCTGCCGGAGTTGTATTGATATATTTGGACAGTAGAATCCTGCCGGAGTTGTATTGATATATTTGGACAGTAGAATCCTGCCGGAGTTGTGTTGATATATTTGGACAGTAGAATCCTGCCGGAGTTGTATTGATATATTTGGGACAGTAGAATCCTGCCGGAGTTGTATTGATATATTTAGGACAGTAGAATCCTGCCGGAGTTGTATTGATATATTTAGGACAGTAGAATCCTGCCGGAGTTGTATTGATATATTTGGGACAGTAGAATCCTGCCGGAGTTGTATTGATATATTTAGGTCAGTAGAATCCTGCCGGAGTTGTATTGATATATTTGGACAGTAGAATCCTGCCGGAGTTCTTTTGATATATTTGGACAGTAGAATCCTGCCGGAGTTGTATTGATATATTTGGACAGTAGAATCCTGCCGGAGTTGTGTTGATATATTGAGGACAGTATAATCCTGCCGGAGTTGCGTTGATATATTTTGGACAGTAGAATCCTGCCAGAGTTGTATTGATATATTTGGACAGTAGAATCCTGCCGGAGTTGTATTGATATATTGAGGATAGTAGAACCCTGCCGGAGTTGTGTTGATATATTTGGGACAGTAGAACCCTGCCGGAGTTGTATTGATATATTTAGGACAGTAGAATCCTGCCGGAGTTGTATTGATATATTTAGGACAGTAGAATCCTGCCGGAGTTGTATTGATATACTTGGACAGTAGATTCTTACCGGAGTTGTATTGATATATTTAGGACAGTAGAATCCTGCCGGAGTTGTATTGATATATTTGGACAGTAGATTCCTGCCGGAGTTGTATTGATATATTTGGGACAGTAGAATCCTGCCGGAGTTGTGTTGATATATTTGGGACTGTAGAATCCTGCCGGAGTTGTATTGATATATTGAGGACAGTAGAATCCTGCCGGAGTTGTATTGATATATTTAGGACAGTAGAATCCTGCCGGAGTTATATTTATATGTTTGGGATAGTAGAATCCTGCCGGAGTTGTGTTGATGTATTTGAACAGTAGAATCCTGCCGGAGTTGTATTGATATATTTGGACAGTAGAATCCTGCCGGAGTTGTATTGATATATTTGGGACAGTAGAATCCTGCCGGGGTTGTATTTATATGTTTGGGACAGTAGAATCCTGCCGGAGTTGTGTTGATATATTTGAACAGTTGAATCCTGCCGGAGTTGTATTGTTATATTTGGACAGTAGAATCCTGCCGGAGTTGTATTGATATATTTGGACAGTAGAATCCTGCCGGAGTTGTGTTGATATATTTGGACAGTAGAATCCTGCCGGAGTTGTATTGATATATTTAGGACAGTAGAATCCTGCCGGAGTTGTATTGACATATTTAGGACAGTAGAATCCTGCCGGAGTTGTATTGATATATTTGGACAGTAGAATCCTGCCGGAGTTGTATTGATATATTTAGGACCGTAGAATCCTACCGGAGTTGTGTTGATATATTTAGGACAGTAGAATCCTGCCCGAGTTGTATTGATATATTTGGACAGTAGAATCCTGCCAGAGTTGTGTTGATATATTGAGGACAGTAGAATCCTGCCGGAGTTGTATTGATATATTTGGGACAGTAGAATCCTGCCGGAGTTGTGTTGATATATTTGGAGAGTAGAATCCTGCCGGAGTTGTATTTATATATTTGGACAGTAGAATCCTGCCGGAGCTGTATTTATATGTTTGGGACAGTAGAATCCTGCCGGAGTTGTGTTGATATATTTCGAACAGTAGAATCCTGCCGGAGTTGTGTTGATATATTTGGGACAGTAGAATCCTGCCGGAGTTGTGTTGATATATTTGGACAGTAGAATCCTGCCGGAGTTGTATTGATATATTTAGGACATTAGAATCCTGCCGGAGTTGTATTGATATATTTGGACAGTAGAATCGTGCCGGAGTTGTATTGATATATTTGGACAGTAGAATCCTGCCGGAGTTGTATTGATATATTTAGGAAAGTAGAATCCTGCCGGAGTTCTATTGATATATTTGGGACAGTAGAATCCTGCCGGAGTTGTGTTGATATATTTGGACAGTAGAATCCTGCCGGAGTTGTATTGATATATTTAGGACATTAGAATCCTGCCGGAGTTGTATTGATATATTTGGACAGTAGAATCCTGCCGGAGTTGTATTGATATATTTGGACAGTAGAATCCTGCCGGAGTTGTATTGATATATTTGGGACAGTAGAATCCTGCCGGAGTTGTATTGATATATTTGGACAGTAGAATCCTGCCGGAGTTGTATTGATATATTTGGACAGTAGAATCCTGCCGGAGTTGTATTGATATATTTGGGACAGTAGAATCCTGCCGGAGTTGTATTGATATATTTAGGACATTAGAATCCTGCCGGAGTTGTATTGATATATTTGGACAGTAGAATCCTGCCGGAGTTGTATTGATATATTTAGGACATTAGAATCCTGCCGGAGTTGTATTGATATATTTGGACAGTAGAATCCTGCCGGAGTTGTATTGATATATTTGGTACAGTAGAATCCTGCCGGAGTTGTATTGATATATTTAGGACATTAGAATCCTGCCGGAGTTGTATTGATATATTTGGACAGTAGAATCCTGCCGGAGTTGTATTGATATATTTGGACAGTAGAATCCTGCCGGAGTTGTGTTGATATATTTGGACAGTAGAATCCTGCCGGAGTTGTATTGATATATTTGGGACAGTAGAATCCTGCCGGAGTTGTATTGATATATTTAGGACAGTAGAATCCTGCCGGAGTTGTATTGATATATTTAGGACAGTAGAATCCTGCCGGAGTTGTATTGATATATTTGGGACAGTAGAATCCTGCCGGAGTTGTATTGATATATTTAGGTCAGTAGAATCCTGCCGGAGTTGTATTGATATATTTGGACAGTAGAATCCTGCCGGAGTTCTTTTGATATATTTGGACAGTAGAATCCTGCCGGAGTTGTATTGATATATTTGGACAGTAGAATCCTGCCGGAGTTGTGTTGATATATTGAGGACAGTATAATCCTGCCGGAGTTGCGTTGATATATTTTGGACAGTAGAATCCTGCCAGAGTTGTATTGATATATTTGGACAGTAGAATCCTGCCGGAGTTGTATTGATATATTGAGGATAGTAGAACCCTGCCGGAGTTGTGTTGATATATTTGGGACAGTAGAACCCTGCCGGAGTTGTATTGATATATTTAGGACAGTAGAATCCTGCCGGAGTTGTATTGATATATTTAGGACAGTAGAATCCTGCCGGAGTTGTATTGATATACTTGGACAGTAGATTCTTACCGGAGTTGTATTGATATATTTAGGACAGTAGAATCCTGCCGGAGTTGTATTGATATATTTGGACAGTAGATTCCTGCCGGAGTTGTATTGATATATTTGGGACAGTAGAATCCTGCCGGAGTTGTGTTGATATATTTGGGACTGTAGAATCCTGCCGGAGTTGTATTGATATATTGAGGACAGTAGAATCCTGCCGGAGTTGTATTGATATATTTAGGACAGTAGAATCCTGCCGGAGTTATATTTATATGTTTGGGATAGTAGAATCCTGCCGGAGTTGTGTTGATGTATTTGAACAGTAGAATCCTGCCGGAGTTGTATTGATATATTTGGACAGTAGAATCCTGCCGGAGTTGTATTGATATATTTGGGACAGTAGAATCCTGCCGGGGTTGTATTTATATGTTTGGGACAGTAGAATCCTGCCGGAGTTGTGTTGATATATTTGAACAGTTGAATCCTGCCGGAGTTGTATTGTTATATTTGGACAGTAGAATCCTGCCGGAGTTGTATTGATATATTTGGACAGTAGAATCCTGCCGGAGTTGTGTTGATATATTTGGACAGTAGAATCCTGCCGGAGTTGTATTGATATATTTAGGACAGTAGAATCCTGCCGGAGTTGTATTGACATATTTAGGACAGTAGAATCCTGCCGGAGTTGTATTGATATATTTGGACAGTAGAATCCTGCCGGAGTTGTATTGATATATTTAGGACCGTAGAATCCTACCGGAGTTGTGTTGATATATTTAGGACAGTAGAATCCTGCCGGAGTTGTGTTGATATATTTGGACAGTAGAATCCTGCCGGAGTTGTATTGATATATTTGGACAGTAGAATCCTGCCGGAGTTGTGTTGATATATTTGGACAGTAGAATCCTGCCGGAGTTGTATTGATATATTTGGACAGTAGAATCCTGCCGGAGTTGTATTGATATATTTGGGACAGTAGAATGCTGCCGGAGTTGTATTTATATGTTTGGGACAGTAGAATCCTGCCGGAGTTGTATTGATATATTTGGACAGTAGAATCCTGCCGGAGTTGTGTTGATATATTTGGACAGTAGAATCCTGCCGGAGTTGTATTGATATATTTAGGACATTAGAATCCTGCCGTAGTTGTATTGATATATTTGGACAGTAGAATCCTGCCGGAGTTGTATTGATATATTTGGATAGTAGAATCCTGCCGGAGTTGTATTGATATATTTGGACAGTAGAATCCTGCCGGAGTTGTATTGATATATTTGGACAGTAGAATCGTGCCGGAGTTGTGTTGATATATTTCGGACAGTAGAATCCTGCCGGAGTTGTATTGATATATTTAGGACATTAGAATCCTGCCGGAGTTGTATTGATATATTTGGACAGTAGAATCCTGCCGGAGTTGTATTGATATATTTAGGACAGTAGAATCCTGCCGGAGTTGTGTTGATATATTTAGGACAGTAGAATCCTGCCGGAGTTGTATTGATATATTTGGACAGTAGAATCCTGCCGGTGTTGTATTGATATATTTGGACAGTAGAATCCTGCCGGAGTTGTATTGATATATTTGGACAGTAGAATCCTGACGGAGTTGTGTTGATATATTTGGACAGTAGAATCCTGCCGGACTTGTATTGATATATTTGGGACAGTAGAATCCTGCCGGAGTTGTGTTGATATGTTTGGGACAGTAGAATCCTGCCAGAGTTGTGTTGATATATTTGGACAGTAGAATCCTGACCGAGTTGTATTGATATATTTAGGACAGTAGAATCCTGCCGGAGTTGTATTGATATATTTGGACAGTAGAATCCTGCCGGAGTTGTATTGATATATTTGGACAGTAGAATCCTGCCGGAGTTGTGTTGATATGTTTGGGACAGTAGAATCCTGCCAGAGTTGTGTTGATATATTTGGACAGTAGAATCCTGACCGAGTTGTATTGATATATTTAGGACAGTAGAATCCTGCCGGAGTTGTATTGATATATTTGGACAGTAGAATCCTGCCGGAGTTGTATTGATATATTTGGGACAGTAGAATCCTGACGGAGTTGTATTGATATATTTGGGACAGTAGAATCCTGCCGGAGTTGTGTTGATATATTTGGGACAGTAGAATCCTGCCGGACTTGTATTGATATATTTGGGACAGTAGAATCCTGCCGGAGTTGTATTGATATATTTGGACAGTAGAATCCTGCCGGACTTGTATTGATATATTTGGGACAGTAGAATCCTGCCGGAGTTGTATTGATATATTTGGACAGTAGAATCCTGCCGGACTTGTTTTGATATATTTGGGACAGGAGAATCCTGCCGGAGTTGTGTTGATATATTTGGACAGTAGAATCCTGCCGGAGTTGTGTTGATATATTTAGGACAGTAGAATCCTGCCGGAGTTGTATTGATATATTTGGGACAGTAGAATCCTGCCGGAGTTGTATTGATATATTTAGGACAGCAGAATCCTGCCCGAGTTGTATTGATATATTTAGGACAGTAGAATCCTGCCCGAGTTGTATTGATATATTTAGGACAGTAGAATCCTGCCGGAGTTGTATTGATATATTGAGGACAGTAGAATCCTGCCCGAGTTGTATTGATATATTTAGGACAGTAGAAACCTGCCGGAGTTGTGTTGATATGTTTGGGACAGTAGAATCCTGCCGGAGTTGTGTTGATATATTTGGACAGTAGAATCCTGCCGGATTTTTATTGATATATTTGGGACAGTAGAATCCTGCCGGAGTTGTGTTGATATATTTGGACAGTAGAATCCTGCCAGAGTTGTGTTGATATATTGAGGACAGTCGAATCCTGCCGGAGTTGTATTGATATATTTGGGACAGTAGAATCCTGCCGGAGTTGTGTTGATATATTTCGGACAGTAGAATCCTGCCGGAGTTGTGTTGATATATTTGGACAGTAGAATCCTGCCAGAGTTGTGTTGATATATTTCGGACAGTAGAATCCTGCCGGAGTTGTATTGATATATTTGGACAATAGATTCCTGCCGGACTTGTATTGATATATTTGGGACAGTAGAATCCTGCCGGAGTTGTATTGATATATTTGGACAGTAGAATCCTGCCGGAGTTGTGTTGATATGTTTGGGACAGTAGAATCCTGCCAGAGTTGTGTTGATATATTTGGACAGTAGAATCCTGACCGAGTTGTATTGATATATTTAGGACAGTAGAATCCTGCCGGAGTTGTATTGATATATTTGGGACAGTAGAATCCTGACGGAGTTGTATTGATATATTTGGGACAGTAGAATCCTGCCGGAGTTGTGTTGATATATTTGGGACAGTAGAATCCTGCCGGACTTGTATTGATATATTTGGGACAGTAGAATCCTGCCGGAGTTGTATTGATATATTTGGACAGTAGAATCCTGCCGGACTTGTATTGATATATTTGGGACAGTAGAATCCTGCCGGAGTTGTATTGATATATTTGGACAGTAGAATCCTGCCGGACTTGTTTTGATATATTTGGGACAGTAGAATCCTGCCGGAGTTGTGTTGATATATTTGGACAGTAGAATCCTGCCGGAGTTGTGTTGATATATTTAGGACAGTAGAATCCTGCCGGAGTTGTATTGATATATTTGGGACAGTAGAATCCTGCCGGAGTTGTATTGATATATTTAGGACAGCAGAATCCTGCCCGAGTTGTATTGATATATTTAGGACAGTAGAATCCTGCCCGAGTTGTATTGATATATTTAGGACAGTAGAATCCTGCCGGAGTTGTATTGATATATTGAGGACAGTAGAATCCTGCCCGAGTTGTATTGATATATTTAGGACAGTAGAAACCTGCCGGAGTTGTGTTGATATGTTTGGGACAGTAGAATCCTGCCGGAGTTGTGTTGATATATTTGGACAGTAGAATCCTGCCGGATTTTTATTGATATATTTGGGACAGTAGAATCCTGCCGGAGTTGTATTGATATATTTGGACAGTAGAATCCTGCCAGAGTTGTGTTGATATATTGAGGACAGTCGAATCCTGCCGGAGTTGTATTGATATATTTGGGACAGTAGAATCCTGCCGGAGTTGTGTTGATATATTTCGGACAGTAGAATCCTGCCGGAGTTGTATTGATATATTTGGACAATAGATTCCTGCCGGAGTTGTGTTGATATATTTGGACAGTAGAATCCTGCCGGAGTTGTATTGACATATTTGGGACAGTAGAATCCTGCCGGAGTTGTATTGATATATTTAGGACAGTAGAATCCTGCCGGAGTTGTATTGATATATTTGGACAATAGATTCCGGCCGGAGTTGTATTGATATATTTGGACAATAGATTCCTGCCGGAGTTGTATTGATATATTTGGGACAGTAGAATCCTGCCGGAGTTGTATTGATATATTTGGACAATATATTCCTGCCGGAGTTGAATTGATATATTTGGACAGTGGAATCCTGCCGGAGTTGTATTGATATATTTGGACAATAGATTCCTGCCGGAGTTGTATTGATATATTTGGGACAGTAGAATCCTGCCGGAGTTGTATTGATATATTTAGGACAGTAGAATCCTGCCGGAGTTGTATTGATATATTTGGACAATAGATTCCTGCCGGAGTTGTATTGATATATTTGAGACAGTAGAATCCTGCCGGAGTTGTATTGATATATTTGGACAATAGATTCCTGCCGGAGTTGTATTGATATATTTGGGACAGTAGAATCCTGCCGGAGTTGTATTGATATATTTTGGACAGTAGAATCCTGCCGGAGTTGTATTGATATATTTAGGACAGTAGAATCCTGCCGGAGTTGTATTGATATATTTGGGACAGTAGAATCCTGCCGGAGTTGTATTGATATATTTGGACAGTAGAATCCTGCCGGAGTTGTGTTGATATATTTGGACAGTAGAATCCTGCCGGAGTTGTATTGATATATTTGGGACAGTAGAATCCTGCCGGAGTTGTATTGATATATTTGGACAGTAGAATCCTGCCGGAGTTGTGTTGATATATTTGGGACAGTAGAATCCTGCCGGAGTTGTATTGATATATTTGGGACAGTAGAATCCTGCCGGAGTTGTATTGATATATTTGCACAATAGATTCCTGCCGGAGTTGTGTTGATATATTTGGGACAGTAGAATCCTGCCGGAGTTGTATTGATATATTTAGGACAGTAGAATCCTGCCGGAGTTGTGTTGATATATTTAGGACAGTAGAATCCTGCCGGAGTTGTATTGATATATTTCGGACAGTAGAATCCTGCCTGAGTTTTATTGATATATTTAGGACAGTAGATTCCTGCCGGAGTTGTATTGATATATTTAGGACAGTCGAATCCTGCCGGAGTTGTGTTGATATATTTGGACAGTAGAATCCTGCCGGAGTTGTATTGATATATTTAGGACAGTCGAATCCTGCCGGATTTGTATTGATATATTTGGACAGTAGAATCCTGCCGGAGTTGTATTGATATATTTGGACAGCAGAATCCTGCCGGAGTTGTATTGATATATTTGGGACAGTCGAATCCTGCCGAAGTTGTATTGATATATTTGGACAGCAGAATCCTGCCGAAGTTGTATTGATATATTTCGGACAGTAGAATCCTGCCAGAGTTGTATTGATATATTTGGGACAGTAGAATCCTGCCGGAGTTGTATTGATATATTTGGACAGTAGAATCCTGCCGGAGTTGTATTGATATATTTGGGACAGTAGAATCCTGCCGGAGTTGTGTTGATATATTTGGGACAGTAGAATCCTGCCGGAGTTGTATTGATATATTTGGACAATAGATTCCTGCCGGAGTTGTGTTGATATATTTGGACAGTAGAATCCTGCCGGAGTTGTATTGATATATTTGGAAAATAGATTCCTGCCGGAGTTGTGTTGATATATTTGGGACAGTAGAATCCTGCCGGAGTTGTGTTGATATATTTAGGACAGTAGAATCCTGCCGGAGTTGTGTTGATATATTTAGGACAGTAGAATCCTGCCGGAGTTGTATTGATATATTTGGACAATAGATTCCTGCCGGAGTTGTGTTGATATATTTGGGACAGTAGAATCCTGTCGGAGTTGTATTGATATATTTAGGACAGTAGAATCCTGCCGGAGTTGTGTTGATATATTTGGGACAGTAGAATCCTGCCGGAGTTGTGTTGATATATTTAGGACAGTAGAATCCTGCCGGAGTTGTATTGATATATTTAGGACAGTAGAATCCTGTCGGAGTTGTATTGATATATTTAGGACAGTAGAATCCTGCCGGAGTTGTATTGATATATTTGGGACAGTAGAATCCTGCCGGAGTTGTGTTGATATATTTAGGACAGTAGAATCCTGCCGGAGTTGTATTGATATATTTAGGACAGTAGAATCCTGCCGGAGTTGTGTTGATAGATTTAGGACAGTAGAATCCTGCCGGAGTTGTATTGATATATTTGGGACAGTAGAATCCTGCCGGAGTTGTATTGATATATTTCGGACAGTAGAATCCTGCCGGAGTTGTATTGATATATTTAGGACAGTAGAATCCTGCCGGAGTTGTGTTGATATATTTAGGACAGTAGAATCCTGCCGGAGTTGTATTGATATATTTGGGACAGTAGAATCCTGCCTGAGTTTTATTGATATATTTAGGACAGTAGATTCCTGCCGGAGTTGTATTGATATATTTGGGACAGTAGAATCCTGCCTGAGTTTTATTGATATATTTAGGACAGTAGATTCCTGCCGGAGTTGTATTGATATATTTGGACAGTAGAATCCTGCCGGAGTTGTATTGATATATTTCGGACAGTAGAATCCTGCCTGAGTTTTATTGATATATTTAGGACAGTAGATTCCTGCCGGAGTTGTATTGATATATTTGGGACAGTAGAATCCTGCCTGAGTTTTATTGATATATTTAGGACAGTAGATTCCTGCCGGAGTTGTATTGATATATTTGGACAGTAGAATCCTGCCGGAGTTGTATTGATATATTTCGGACAGTAGAATCCTGCCTGAGTTTTATTGATATATTTAGGACAGTAGATTCCTGCCGGAGTTGTATTGATATATTTGGGACAGTAGAATCCTGCCGGAGTTGTGTTGATATATTTGGACAGTCGAATCCTGCCGGAGTTGTATTGATATATTTCGGACAGTAGAATCCTGCCAGAGTTGTATTGATATATTTGGGACAGGAGAATCCTGCCGAAGTTGTATTGATTTATATTGCGGACAGTAGAATCCTGCCAGAGTTGTATTGATATATTTGGGACAGTAGAATCCTGCCGGAGTTGTATTGATATATTTCGGACAGTAGAATCCTGCCAGAGTTGTATTGATATATTTAGGACAGTAGAATCCTGCCGGAGTTGTATTGATATATTTGGGACATTAGATTCCTGCCGGAGTTGTATTGATATATTTGGACAGTAGAATCCTGCCGGAGTTGTGTTGATATATTTCGGACTGTTGAATCCCGCCGGAGTTGTATTGATATATTTAGGACAGTAGAATCCTGCCGGAGTTTTAATGATCTATTGAGGACAGTAGAATCCTGCCCGAGTTGTATTGATATATTGTGGACAGTAGAATCCTGCCGGAGTTGTATTGATATATTTGGGACAGTAGAATCCTGCCAGAGTTGTATTGATATATTTGGGACATTAGAATCCTGCCGGAGTTGTATTGATATATTGAGGACAGTAGAATCCTGCCGGAGTTGTGTTGATATATTTCGGACAGTAGAATCCTGCCAGAGTTGTATTGATATATTTGGGACATTAGAATCCTGCCGGAGTTGTATTGATATACTTAGGACAGTAGAATCCTGCCGGAGTTGTGTTGATATATTTAGGACAGTAGAATCCTGCCGGAGTTGTATTGATATATTTATCTATGCCCCTCATAATTTTGTACACCTCAATCATGTCCCCCCTCAGCCTCCTCTGCTCCAAGGAAAACAAACCCAATCTTCCCAGTCTCTCTTCATAGCTGAAGCGCTCCAGCCCTGGTTACATCCTGGTGAATCTCCTCTGCACCCTCTCCAAAGCGATCACATCCTTCCTGTAGTGTGGCGACCAGAACTGCACACAGTACTCCAGCTGTGGCCTAACCAGTGTTTTATACAGCTCCATCATAACCTCCTTGCTCTGATATTCTATGCCTCGGCTAATAAAGGCAAGTATCCCATATGCCTTCTTTACCACCTTATCTACCTGTTCCGCCGCCTTCAGGGATCTGTGAACTTGCACACCAAGATCCCTCTGACCCTCTGTCTTGCCTAGGGTCTTCCCATTCATTGTGTATTCCCTTGCCTTGTTAGTCCCTCCAAAGTGCATCACCTCGCACTTTTCCGGGTTAAATTCCATTTGCCACTGTTCCGCCCATCTGACCAACCCATCTATATCGTCCTGCAGACTGAGGCTATCCTCCTCGCTATTTACCACCCTACCAATTTTTGTATCATCAGCGAACTTACTGATCATACCTTTTACATTCATATCCAAGTCGTTAATGCAGACCACAAACAGCAAGGGCCCCAGCAGAGATCCCTGTGGTACCCCACTGGCCACAGGCTTCCAGTCACAAAAACAACCTTCGACCATCACCCTCTGCCTTCTGCCACTAAGCCAGTTTTGTATCCAAAGTGCCAAGGCAGCCTGGACTCCATGGGCTCGTACCTTCGTGACCAGTCTCCTGTGCGGAACTTTATCGAAGGCCTTACTGAAATCCATGTATACCATATCCACTGCGTTACCTTCATCCACACGCCCAGTCACCCCCTCAAAAAATTCAATCAAATTAGTCAGACATGATCTTCCCTTGACAAAGCCATGTTGACTATCCCTGATTAATCCTTGCTTCTCCAAGTGGAGACTAATTTTGTCCTTCAGAATTTTTTCCAATAATTTTCCTCACTGGCCTGTAGTTCTCCGGTTTTTCCCTACTCCCCTTCTTGAATAATGGTACCACATTAGCGGTTCTCCAGTCCTCTGGCACATCCCCTGTGGCCAGAGAGGTTCTGAATATATGTGTTAGAGCCCCCGCAATCTCCTCCTTTGCCTCACACAGTAGCCTGGGATACATTTCGTCCGGGCCTGGGGATTTATCCATTTTTAGGCCTGCTAAAACCGCCAAAACCTCCTCCCGCTCGATGTTAATATGTTCGAGTATATCACAGTCCCCCTGTCGTATTTCTATGTCTACATCGTCCTTCTCCATAGTGAAAACAGATGCCAAAAATTCATTTAGAACCCCTCCTACATCTTCCGGCTCCACACACAGATTGCCATTTTTGTCCCTAATGGGCCCTATTTTTTCCCGTGTTATCCTCTTACCCTTAATATACTTATAAAACATCTTAGGATTTTCCTTTATTTTGCTCGCCAGTGTTTTTTCATGGCCCCTCCTTGATCTCCTAATTTCCTTTTTAAGTATCCCCCTGCACTTTTTGTACTCCTCTGGGGCTTCCTCCGTCTTTAGCCTTTTGTATCTGCCAAAAGCCCTCCTTTTTTTCCTAATCCATTCTCGTATATCCCCTGACATCCAAGGTTCCCTGGAGTTCTTGGAACCACCCTTGACCTTTACGGGAACATGTTGCCATTGTATGGTCTCAATCTCCCTTCTGAAAGACTCCCATTGCTCCGATGCAGATTTTCCTACAAGCAGCTGATCCCAGTCCATTTTGGCCAGATCCTGCCTTATCCTATTAAAATCGGCCTTCCCCCAATTTAGAACCTTTATTTCCGGCCCCTCCCTGTCCTTTTCCATGACCACCTTAAATCTCACTGAATTATGGTCACTGTCACCAAAGTGCTCACCGACTAGCACTTCTTCCACTTGGCCGGCCACATTCCCTAGAATTAGGTCCAGTACCGCCCCCTCTCTTGTCGGACTTTCTACATGCTGGCTCAAAAAGCTCTCCTGGATGCACGTTAAGAATTCTGTACCCTCTAAGCCTTTTACACTCTGAGTATCCCAGTTAATATTGGGGAAGTTGAAATCCCCCACTATTATTACCCTATTATTTGCACAATTTTCTGAGATTTGCCTACATATCTGTTCCTCTATCTCCCCCTGACTGTTTGGGGGCCTATAGTGCACTCCCATCAAAGTGCTTGCCCCCTTTTTGTTTTTAAGCTCCACCCATCTGGCCTCATTAGAGGAACCTGCTAATATATCATCCCTCCTTATGGCAGTAATTGATTCTTTAATTAATATTGCGACCCCCCCTCCTCTTGTACCTCCCCCTCTGTCTCGCCTGAAGATTCTGTACCCCGGAATATTGAGCTGCCAGTCTTGCCCCTCCCTCAACCATGTCTCTGTGACAGCAACAATATCATCCTCCCATGTGTTTATCAACACCTTCAGTTCATCCACCTTATTTGCAAGACTCCTTGCATTAAAATAGATGCCATCCAGCCTTGCTCTTACATATTTGCCCTGTCTTCCAAGCTGACTTGTTTTTTTCTCAATATTTGGCTGCACATCACCCCCTATTGTAGCTCCACTCTGTGTCCCATCCCCCTGCCAAGTTAGTTTAAACCCCCGCCAACAGTGCTAGCAAACCTCCCCGCAAGGATATTTGTCCCGCTCTGGTTCAGATGCAACCCGTCCGAATTGTACAAGTCCCACATTCCCCAGAAGCAGGCCCAGTGATCCAGGAAACTGAAACCCTCCCTCCTGCACCAACTCTTTAGCCACGCATTCATCTGTTCTATCCTCCTATTTCTATACTCACTAGCCCGTGGCACTGGGAGTAATCCAGAGATTACAACCTTTGAGGTCCTGCTCTTTAATCTGCTACCTAGCTCCCTAAATTCTTGATGCAGGACCTCATCTCCCTTCCTACCTATGTCGTTGGTCCCAATGTGGACCACGACCTCTGCCTGCTCACCCTCCCCCTTTGTGGGATCCCGCTGGACGTGAAATGCCGACCGTATTTACCGTTATAAGAACCGTAACTACTCTTCAAAATACAATTCACCAAGCTGAAAGAGCGTTGGAGCGGGCTGTGAATGTAAAAGGCGCTGAAGAAACACACCGTGGGTTAGGTTTTGACTTTGTGCGATTGCGTTAAACGGGTGAGGGCGAATCGACCGCCCGTTTCACATCTCCCCCGACTGTAATTTCAATCCAAGTCCGTGGAAAGAAAAATCAGGAGAGATGTAAAACTGGTCTCCGATTCGCTCTCACCCGCTTTACACAATCGCATAAAGTCAAAACCTCGCCCACTCTTCTTCCTCCACACCTGATCGGAAATGCAGCAGCGGTTCTTGTACGGACTCTCCCGCTCCTTATTACACTGTGTGAACGACACAGAAGTAGGTCGCGGTGTCCGTCAGACGTAAGGCCGCGATAGTCAGGGAGCTGCGCTTCTCCCAACGTTGACTGACGGCTTTAATCCGACCTTCTTGTTCACCGTTTTCCGATGCCATTATCAACATCTTTGGGCTTTGGTTTGGAGCCTGTACGAACCAGTATATCGCAGAGAACGGAATGCTGGTGTGGCAATTAATAGTTATGGTTTTCCATTCACTGGGAGGCTGTGACGGAAATGTTTGTACAACTTCCTCTTTCCCTGTAACACCCACTGTTATCAATGGAACAAAACAGACACCAGTCAGTCCCAACAGATCCCATCACCGGGCGGTCAACACCAGTCAGTCCCAACAGATCCCATCACCGGACGGTCAACACCAGTCAGTCCCAACAGATCCTATCACCGGACGGTCAAGACCAGTCAGTCCCAACAGGTCCCATCACCGGGCGGTCAACACCAGTCAGTCCCAACAGATCCTATCACCGGGCGGTCAACACCAGTCAGTCCCAACAGATCCTATCACCGGACGGTCAACACCAGTCAGTCCCAACAGGTCCCGTCACCGGGCGGTCAACACCAGTCAGTCCCAACAGATCCCATCACCGGGCGGTCAACACCAGTCAGTCCCAACAGATCCCTTCACCGGACGGTCAACACCAGTCAGTCCCAACAGGTCCCATCACCGGGCGGTCAACACCAGTCAGTCCCAACAGATCCCATCACCGGACGGTCAACACCAGTCAGTCCCAACAGGTCCTATCACCGGACGGTCAACACCAGTCAGTCCCAACAGGTCCCGTCACCGGGCGGTCAACACCAGTCAGTCCCAACAGGTTCCGTCACCGGGCGGTCAACACCAGTCAGTCCCAACAGGTCCCGTCACCGGGCGGTCAACACCAGTCAGTCCCAACAGGTCCGGTCACCGGACGGTCAACACCAGTCAGTCCCAACAGCTCCCATCACCGGGCGGTCAACACCAGTCAGTCCCAACAGATCCCATCACCGGGCGGTCAACACCAGTCAGTCCCAACAGCTCCCATCACCGGGCGGTCAACACCAGTCAGTCCCAACAGATCCCATCACCGGGCGGTCAACACCAGTCAGTCCCAACAGCTCCCATCACCGGGCGGTCAACACCAGTCAGTCCCAACAGATCCCATCACCGGGCGGTCAACACCAGTCAGTCCCAACAGCTCCCATCACCGGGCGGTCAACACCAGTCAGTCCCAACAGCTCCCATCACCGGGCGGTCAACACCAGTCAGTCCCAACAGGTCCCGTCATTGGGCGGTCAACACCAGTCAGTCCCAACAGGTCCCGTCATTGGGCGGTCAACACCAGTCAGTCCCAAGAGGTCCCGTCACCGGGCGGTCAACACCAGTCAGTCCCAACAGGTCCCATCACCGGGCGGTCAACACCAGTCAGTCCCAACAGGTCCCGTCATTGGGCGGTCAACACCAGTCAGTCCCAAGAGGTCCCGTCACCGGGCGGTCAACACCAGTCAGTCCCAACAGGTCCCATCACCGGGCGGTCAACACCAGTCAGTCCCAACAGGTCCCGTCATTGGGCGGTCAACACCAGTCAGTCCCAACAGGTCCCATCACCGGGCGGTCAACACCAGTCAGTCCCAACAGGTCCCGTCACCGGGCGGTCAACACCAGTCGGTCCCAATAGGTATCGCAGGAATTTCGGCACAGGAGTCGGCCATTCAGCCCTAAGGGTCTGCTCCACCATTCCATTAAATGATGGATGATCTGTATCTGACTCCATTTCCCTTGATACCCGGACCAAACAAAAATCTCTGCATCTCAGTCCTGAAAGTTCTCCCTAAATGGCCTCGCTCTTTGTTTAAGGCTATGACCCCTCCTTCTTAATTCCGCCATCACAAGGAATATTTTCTTCATATGCACCCTATTGAATCATTTTAACTTTTTAAACATCTTAACCAGATAATCCCTCAATCTTCTAAACTCAAGGGAATAAAACCCAACTTTATGCAATCTGTCCTCATCATTCAAACTTCTAGGCCCCTGTATCATTCGGGTTAATCTGCGCTTCACCCACTCCAAAGCCAGTTTATCCTTCCTGAGGTGCCCAGAACTGAACGCAGTATCTCCAGATGGGGCCTGACCAAGGTTCTGTATCACTTCCTCACATTTGTTTTCTAGCCTGCTTGAGATAAAGGCCAACATTCCAGTCACCCTTGTGAATGCTTTCTGTACCTGTCTATCAGTTTTAAATGATGCTGTACTTGGACTCCCAAATCTCCTTTCTCCACTCCAGTTCCGAGATTCTCACTATTTTAAAATGCTCTGATTTATCTTTTTTCGGTCCAAAGTGGATCACCTCACGCTTGCCCACATTAACCTCAATCTCCCATAGTTTTGCCCACTCTCTTAATCTGTCGATGTCCCTTTGCATCTCCCTCCTCCCATCTGCACCACTAACTGTCCCTCCTAATTTAGTGCTATCTGCATACTTGGGTGCACTACACTTAATTCCTTCACCAAGTCATCAATAAATACGGTAATAAATATCTTTACCCCTCTCTGGGAAAGCAATGTAATGTAGCGTTACTTCAACTGTCGCCATTAGCTCAAACATTTAAATACTTACATGTCATAAAGCTGGCTGGAATGACAAGTACTAATCTGAAATATTCTTGCATGTTCTGTGCTGACAGTTTCTGTACAAATCCGATCAGAGTATCGTGGCAAGAATTAATCAAGACTATCACGGGGACAATAACACGGAGCAGACCTGCTTCACTGGTTTATCTGACCAAATATGAAAACACATCCACAACCTCAATCTGATATGACGTCATCAGACATTAGTCACGTGGTTCAGTTTGGTCCTTTCGAAAAAGAATACCATTGGTGGAAGGATTATCGGCGTCATCAGCAGCACATTGTTGGCGGATCAATGGCGAAGGTTGAACGCGGACCGGAAGTGTTACCCGGATTACAATAATGGATTAATGTCTCCGATGGACAAAGGGATGTCTTACCGTCCATAATACCCGCCGTAATCCGTGGGGTTACCGCCCAGAATACCCCCCACCCCGATTTTCCCACCATTAATATGATTGTAGGGATATTCACGGGTTTTGCTGCTGTTGGGGGATGTTTGCTCCGGTTGCTTTTTGTTAAATTGCATAGACATTGGAGATATTTCCTTTTATCGATATAATGTAATGTTCGCGAACGGATGTTCTTGCTTATAAGTTTCTAATTATTCCACAAGATAATTGGGTTCAAAAGACATTTATTGGCTATCATTGGAACTAAACATACAATGATTATTATTAATAACAATTACACATATAGTTAAGAGCACATTTACGGTAATACGAGTGAGCGGTCAGTTGGTCAGCTCTTGCTGATCAGCTAATCTGACCGTGTCTAATTCTAATGTATCTTTCGTAACACCCACTTTTAAACCTCTTGTCCAGCCTGCTACGTCTCACATTCCCACAGCATTAACCCATTCAATTAGCTGCAATAACTTCAGTTTTAACAAGAATCACTCCCCGAGTTTTCACCACGACTGAACTGACAAACAAATCATTGAACTGGAGACAGTTACAGAGAACAAAAGCCCCTCCAGGAATGTTCCACATTCCTTCCACAACTGTCCTCGGAGGAGTCACCATCTGAAGTTATCGCTTCTCGGCTTGCTGATCGATACGTGTCCATAGAAATGCCGCCTGTCTCCCTGCTGACAGATCGATGGTGCTCGAACACAGCAAGTCTGTTTCTGTCTCTACTCAACTCCCCTATCAGGAAAGACTGTCTCTGCCTGGTTTTTATTTAAACTGACTAACTGAATAATGCTAACAGAAATTCACTTTACAGGCAAAAACTAAAAGTTAATATAAAGAAATGAATATAAAAAGAATATTTTCCTTACAGTGAGCACATGTTTAGCATTTCGCTAGAAATAACGCGCAAGGAAAATTCCTCCCGTGTTCGCATCACGAAGAGGAACGGAAATCGAGCCCGATCCTTTCTCCAGCTGGTGATTTATGGCAGTTTTGGGTCGATTTGCAGTCAGAATGTCTCTGGGTCGCTGTAATATGTTTTCCCTGTGACCCTCACTCCACACCGTATGTCGAGCATAGCATCCTCTCACTGCCTGTCTGCACAGCCCCGAATCGGGATGATCTCCAGGGCACAGAGGATCAGTTAGTTTTTGTACGAGGGCCCAACTGACTTCCACCGTTGTGAGAGTCAGCGCGCAGTAATAGATTGCCGCGTCAGTCGTCCGCAGTTTGGAGACGGTTAAGGTGAAGATGGCATTCGCTTTGTCCAGCGCAGAGGAGAGACGGCTTCGAGCAAAATCCGCTTTAATCTGATAACCACTTGGAAACTTGCGAACGAGGATCTCCGGTCCTCTGCCGGGGTATTGGCGGGACCACAGCAGGCTGTAGGAACTCGTGTTAATGGAATAGATACAGTCTAAAGTTATAATGTTTCCTTCTGTGCTAATTACTGTAGGGGGTCGCTGTCTAACAGAGATTTCATGGCTCAGACCTGCATTAAATACAAACCAACGGCAAAATTAAACCATTTTTAAATTCAGTGATGTTCAATTTTGGCCTCAAATCGTGTCCCAGAATAATTACCTGTAACAAATGCTCCAAACACAGCCCAGATACCGATTAACTGCATTGCTGCTCCGTCCCTGTGTATATAAACTTTGTAAACCCTGGACACTGGACTGGTAAGAATTGGACGCCGAATCAATACGCCTTGAGAGAGGCTCGAGTCGCTTCAGTGTCCCGGCGGATGTGACATAGTATTTGGGCAAAGCACAGCGCGCAGTCTCCAGCCAACCACAAAGTAAATATTCCAACCGCACAAACTGCAAACGTTCAAAGTCCAAACAGAGCAGGATTTTTTTTTATTCGTTCATGGGATGTGGGCGTCGCTGGCGAGGCCGGCATTTAATGCCTATCCTTAATTGCCCTTGAGAAGGTGGTGGTGAGCCGCCTTCTTGAACCACTGCAGTCCGTGTGGTGACGGTTCTCCCACAGTGCTGTTAGGAAGGGAGTTCCAGGATTTTGACCCAGCGACGATGAAGGAACAGTGATATATTTCCAAGTCAGGATGGTGTGTGACTTGGAGGGGAACGTGCAGGTGGTGTTGTTCCCATGTGCCTGCTGCTCTTGTCCTTCTAGGTGGTAGAGGTCGCGGGTTTGGGAGGTGCTGTCGAAGATGCCTTGGCGAGTTGCTGCAGTGCATCCTGTGGATGGTACACACTGCAGCCACAGTGCGCTGGTGGTGAAGGGAGTGAATGTTTAGGGTGGTGGATGGGGTGCCAATCAAGCGGGCTGCTTTGTCCGGGATGGTGTCGAGCTTCTTGAGTGTTGTTGGAGCTGCACTCATCCAGGCAAGTGGAGAGTATTCCATCACACTCCTGGCTTGTGCCTTGTAGATGGTGGAAAGGCTTTGGGGAGTCAGGAGGTGAGTCACTCGCCGCAGAATACCCAGCCTCTGACCTGCTCTTGTAGTCACGGTATTTATGTGGCTGGTCCAGTTAAGTTTCTGGTCAATGGTGACCCCCAGGATATTGATGGTGGGGGATTCGGCGATGGTAATGCCGTTGAATGTCAAGGGGAGGTGGTTAGACTCTCTCTTGTTGGAGATGGTCATTGCTTGGCACTTATCTGGCGCGAATGTTACTTGCCACTTATCAGCCCAAGCCTGGATGTTGTCCAGGTCTTGCTGCATGCGGGCTCGGACTGCTTCATTATCTGAGGGGTTGCGAATGGAACTGAACACTGTGCAATGATCAGCGAACATCCCCATTTCTGACCTTATGATGGAGGGATGGTCATTGATGAAGCAGCTGAAGATGGTTGGGCCTAGGACACTGCCCTGAGGAACTCCTGCAGCAATGTCCTGGGGCTGAGATGATTGGCCTCCAACAACCACTACCATCTTCCTGTGAGCTCGGTATGCCTCCAGCCACTGGAGAGTTTTCCCCCGAATTCCCACAAATCTTTTCCACACTCATGATGTTAGTCACAGAACTGTTCCGGCCGCTGTGAGCATTTACTATTTCGCTATAAATACCGAGCAGCAATTAACAGTCCGAAGACGCAATAAATGGCAGCGACCGGTGCAATTCTGACCTTGTTCTCCCCCTGCAGTTTACAGCACCGAAACGCTGCAGGGTTTGTATCCGAGGCCAGTCTTCGGGGAACCGGTCGTCCATTTCGGCGGTGAGTGGGTCCTTTTTCGACGCCTCTGTCTGGTACTTTTGGACCGCTGAGGAACTGGAAAGGAGCTGCCGTTGATGAGAGTAGCACGGGACGGATCGGTACTGCAACATCCTCAGATCCATCTGGGAGGTGAAAGCTAATCAGAACCCATGGGTTTCCTGTTTTTCATTTTACTCAGAAAATTTAGAGCGCGAATGTTATAAGAACATAAGAAATTGGAGCAGGAGTAGGCCATCCGGCCCCTCGAACCTGCTCCACCATTCAATCAGATCATGGCTGATCATCGATCTCAACTCCACTTTCCCGCCCAATCTATTGATTCCCCGAGAGTCTAAAAATCTCTCGATCTCAGTCTTGAATATACTCAATGACTGAGCATCCACAGCCCCCTGGGGTAGAGAATTCCAAAGATTCACAATCCTCTGAGTGAAGAAATTCCTCCTCATCTCAGTCTTGAATGGCCGACTCCTTATCCTGAGACTATACCCTCTAGTTCTGGACTCTCCAGCCAGGGGCAACAGCCTCTCAGCATCTCCCCTGTCAAGCCCCCTCAAAATGTTATATATTTCAATCAGATCACCTCTCACTCTTCTAAACTCCAGAGAATATAGGCCCATTCTACTCAATCTCTCCTCATAGGACAACCCTCTCATCCCAGGAATCAATCCAGTGAACCTTTGTTGCACCGCCTCTAAGGCAAGTATATCCTCCCTTAGATAAGGAAACCAAAACTGTACACAGTACTCCAGGTGAGGTCTCACCAAAGCCCTGTACAATTGTAGCAAGGCTTCCTTACTCTTGTACTCCAACTCCCATGGAATAAAGGCCAACATGCCATTTGCCCTCCTAATTGCTTGCTGTATCTGTATGTTAACTTTCTGTGTTTCTTGTACGAGGACACCCAAGTCTCTCTGAACACCAGTTTAATAGTTATGTGTGAACACATAGTTCAGCGCACATCCGTGCTCCTGTACACTCGTGTCTCTATCCTGTGTCTGTTTGTTCCGTTAACTACAGATTTACGAATGGTAAATAAAGAAAGATGGACAGGAGAAAAAGGTTTTCCTTTCGCTAAATTAACCGAATTCGCAAATGCGCCTCGGAGGATTTCCTCTCTTCGCTATTTTGAAATAGTTAACAGATTCTCAAAGGAACAATTATCATCTCGCTCGAAATCCCGAACAGAGGGAGTTTTCACAAAATCATTGACACTGTCGCTAATCATGGCGACCAGCAAGTTCTAACTCTGGGAATACCAAAAGCAGAAGTGGTAAAAAGTTAAAAACAGTGGATGTCCAAAGGGACTTAAGGGTTCAGGTACATCGATCATTGAAGTGTCATGAACAGGTGCAGAAAATAATCAATAAAGCTAATGGAACGCTGGCCTTTATATCTAGAGGACTGGAGGACAAGGGGGCAGAAGTTATGCTGCAGTTATACAAAACCCTGGTTAGACCGCACCTGGAGCACTGTGAGCAGTTCTGGGCACCGCACCTTCGGAAGGACATATTGGCCTTGGAGGGAGTGCAGCGTAGGTTTACTAGAATGATACCCGGACTTCAAGGGTTAAGTTACGAGGAGAGATTACACAAATTGGGGTTGTATTCTCTAGAGTTTCGAAGGTTAAGGGGTGATCTGATCGAAGTTTATAAGATATTAAGGGGAACGGATAGGGTGGATAGAGAGAAACTATTTCCGCACAGTTAGAGCCAGACCTTTCAGGAGTGAGATTAGAAAACATTGCTACACACAAAGGGTTGTAGAAGTTTGGAACTCTCTTCCGCAAACGGCAATTGATACTAGCTCAATTGTTAAATTTAAATCTGAGATAGATAGCTTTTTGGCAACCAAAGGTATTAAGGGATATGGGCCAAAGGCAGGTATATGGAGTTAGATCACAGATCAGCCATGATCTTATCAAATGGCGGAGCAGGCACGAGGGGCTGAATGGCCTCCTCCTGTTCCTATGTTCCTAAGTGGGGAATCCTTTCTGATGTTCACGGCGGTCCCGGTTCACGGTTCTAACTGGGGGGCTGTAACAATGGGTGGTGAGAATATCCCTCTCGGTTACAGGGACCGAGGGTTATCTGAATTTATTTCTTCCACTAATTTAGTAGAGGAGTTAAAATCATCGAATCTTACACCACAGAAAGAGGCCATTCGGCCTGTCGTGCCTGTGCCGGCTCTTGAAAGAGCTGTCCAATTCAGACCATCTGGAATAAAATAAGTGGGTTAACATTTCCGCTAAAATAGAAGAACAATTCAGACAAGCGATTGCAATTAAAGACCCTTCTTGTAATTTCAGACTCCATTGTTTAAATAGAGGACAGCACAACAGATGAACATCACAGGATTGAAAGATGGATCGTGATTTTATGCCTCAATATCTGAAAATTAGAGTTGGTAAACATTGAACTATTTCAGAATAAGGACAGCCAACAGGCTCTCTGAATTTAGGAGTATACAGCGCAAAACTGCACGATGAATAATTCAGGCTCCGGGATGACATTCGTTAATCCAGGCCTTCACTCAATCCCCTCAAATGGATGAACGCCTCCGCTGAAACAGTAGGCACGGGAATGTTCGCGGTCTTAATCATTGGCCCACGTATCTCACCAACATCAATGTTCAGGCTGATATTGTATCAATATTTATCATCATTGAAGTGAAACAGACAGCCCCAGTACACAGCAAATTTCAGCATAATCATGAAACAAGAATCAGATCTATTATAAGATCACCATCAAAATTATTCCCCGTCTTGTTGATTATATTAATAGCAAACTCGAGATTCCAATGTTAATATTTAAAATCATATACTGAGGGAGATTTCCTTTGGTCGCTCTATTTAATGGTGCACTAAAGATGGCGGGAACATTTCATCAAAGCAAAATACCGCTGGAAATCTGAAATAAAAGCATAAAATTGTAGAAACGGTCATTCAGAGCCCGTGGAGAGAGAAACAGAGTTAATGTTTCAGGTCGTTGACCTTTCATCAGGACTGGAAGATGTTAGAGATGAACGGCTTTAAAGTAAGTACAGAGTCAGGGAAAAGGGGGCAGAAAAAGTACAGAAGCGAAAGGTCTGTGATAGGCTGGAGGGCAGGAGAAAATTTAATGACAAAAGTGATGATAGAGCAATGTCCAAGGTGGTGGTAATGGGACAAGTATAGAAACAAAAGATGGGCCCAGAAGAGGGATAAATCGTTAGAGCAGAATCGCGGCGGGCCGTGGTGGGCGAGGAGGGCTGAGCACGGAAAATCTGGTAAAGTGAAGGTTCCCGTGGTCCGGGAATGTGGAGGAAGAAAGGCCGGTGGTCTCCAGGGGTACGGATCACCCCACCGATACAGGATCCCAGCCCAAGCCCGTGATCGAGCGGGCTGTGACACGGGAAGCTCTGCCGTTTTGCTCTGCCGCCTAAGACCAGTTTGACCCCCTCGAACATGGTATAGAACAGATTACACTTCCGGTCCAGATCCACTGACCAATCAGTGATGTATTGAGTTGTAATCGCGTTTTGTTGAATGGAGCGTGAATCTGCACGGAGACAGGGTTTCATTTCGAAGGAAAGATGGGAATGATTCTAAGGCATCAATTTACAATATCCTATTTCGCTCTCCGTGTGTGTGAACCTGCTGAAACCGCCAACACAGTTCCAAAATATGACCTTTAAAATTGGTTGATTTAAGATTAGAACATTAAAGTTTACCAATTTCTCCTGTGTAAAAAGGCCTATTAATGAGTGCAGCAGAAAGTCTGAACTTGGAGGAAATATTTGTGTAATTTTTGCACTTTTCCCTCTTGGAGTTCTGTCCCCGTGAGGCACCAGGATTTTTAGGGTCCTGGCTGAATTTCACCAAAAATAAACCAGGCACATCTCAATGACCGAGTTTCCCTGTGGATCCATTTCAATTTGCCACCTGCTGATGAGGACGAATTGTTGTATCTCACTCCCGCTCTGTGACATTTACCTGTAAAACTAGCTCTACAAACGCCCACTTTCCCACTTCAAACAACTGAGCAAATGTGAACCGTCAATGTTTTCTTTAACCGTTGAGGTTGTATTGAAATCATTAAATGAGACCGAGTTTCTCACTGGTGCTGTAACCTGAGGGTGACAGTTGCGGTCTCAGGTATCTCAGCTCAATACAGGTGCAGGTGGAGGGCGCTCGCTTAGGTTGGTGGAACCACTTCCGGTTCCAACGGCAGCGTTCAATCTCCAACTGACTGGAGCCAGAAATAAGAGCGAAGGTAAAATAGGACAATTGTAGGGTGAAGATGATGAGGATGATGCATAAATGATGACCCAGCATCTGCACAACACTGGTGACGCCGCATGTCAAGCGATGTGTTAATTTTTGGCGCTCTAATTATAAAGAGAATATTGAAACCATGCAAATAATGTAAAGTAGATTAATTAAGATTGAACCAGGCAAGGGAATAGAGTCCTGAAGAGAAATATGAAAAGCTGAGGCTGCATTTCCCGGAACATGAATAGTGTTCGACATTTAAAAAAAACCATTAGACGGTAAATAGTGAAAGATTAACACGAGGGAAGACTTGATAGAAATCGTTAAGATTTTAACCCTTGTGGAGAATTTGGACGCAGGAAACTTGACCGGGCATCAACAACTTTTTGGGGGAGAGAGTTCCAGACTGCCACTACTCTTCTCCTGATCGTTAAATGGCTTCGCTCTAATTTTAAGGTTATTCCTCCTTGTTAGTCAGTTTTTTTCGGAATATCTCAATGTTTTCACCTCAAAACGTAATTTCCTTCATAGAAACACACCACCGCGTTTTTAAAAATGTTACATGCGTTGGTAAAGTAGTTTTTTTTAATTGTAATTGAAATATGTTCCTCAAAACTTTTATTATTATTATTCCAAATTCATGCCACTTAAGGAAGTCCAGATATGTAGAATTCATCCGAATTCTTAAGGTGAAATATAATGGATGCTCGGGATGACTTTCGGGAGACAGAAAACTCCACAGGGACTCATTCAAAACAGTTGGAATTCCACCAGTGAAAACATTGATACAATTTTTTAAAAATATATTTTGTTTCATTTAGTTATCAAAGGTATTGGCGGCTAAAGCAGTGAGAAGATAAAGAAACGCCGCTGTTTAAATGAGAAATGTACATGTGATTCCATAGTGACCATTGCTGCAAGAAAGGAAACGTAGCTCCAAACTGGGAAAAGGCAAGTCGTGGAGCGATGTCAAATAACCAATGGCGGATAGGAAGAATGGCCTTCGCCATTTAGTAGTGGTCGGAAAAATGTGGAATGAATCAGAAGTGAGCTGGGTGCCGTTTGGGGGAGGGAGGGGGTTAGGGGCGGGTCTATATGGAGCAATGAGCTGGGCCCTATCATCTCCCTCACTGCCCTGATCATTGTGGTGTGACATTCCAGAATGAGCTGGAAGTTGCAAAAACGGACCCGTTAAAAACCAAGTTATTTAAGGTGATAGCCACATCTAACGTTAACAATTTATTTACTCTGCACAAACAAAATGATCAGTTTTTTAAAAAAAAACACGTGACGGTTGGAGCAAATGAACAAATATTGATTTAGGTTTTTTGTAAAAAAAATGCATCATTTATTCTCAGTATCAAGATGACGCACTCCCTCTAGGAACATAGGAACAGGAGTGGGCTATTCAGCCCCTCGTGCCTGCTCCGCCATTGGATAAGATCATGGCTGATCTGTGATCTAACTCCATATACCTGCCTTTGGCCCATATCCCTTAATACCCTTGGTTGCCAAAAAGCTATCTATCTCAGATTTAAATTTAGCAATTGAGCTGGTATCAATTGCCGTTTGCGGAAGAGAATTCCAAACTTCTACAACCCTTTGTGTGTCGAAATGTTTTCTAATCTCACTCCTGAAAGGTTTGGCTCTAATTTTTAGACTGTGTCCCCTACTCCTAAAATCCCCAACCAGCGGAAATAGTTTCTCTCTATCCACCCTATCTGTTCCACTTAATATCTTATAAACTTCGATCAGATCACCCCTTAACCTTCGAAACTCGAGAGAATACAACCCCAATTTGTGTAATCACTCCTCGTAACTTAACCCTTGAAGTCCGGGTATCATTCTCGTAAACCTACGCTGCACTCCCTCCAAGGCCAATATGTCCTTCCGAAGGTGCGGTGCCCAGAACTGCTCACAGTACTCCAGGTGCGGTCTAACCAGGGTTTTGTATAGCTGCAGCATAACTTCTTCCCCCTTGTACTCTCGTCCTCTCGATATAAAGGCCAGCATTCCAATAGCCTTACTGATTACTTTCTGCACCTGTTCATGACACTTCAATGACCTATGTACCTGAACCCTTAAGTCCCTTTGGACATCCACTGTTTTTAACTTGTTACCATTTAGAAAGTACCCTGTTCTATCCTTTTTTGATCCAAAGTGGATGACCTCACATTTGTCTACATTGAATTCCATTTGCCACAGTTTTGCCCATTCACCTAATCTATCAATATCCCTTTGTTATCCCTCTGCCTCATTGAACTCATCCGTCCCGCTCAGATGGCTTCGACCAACGTGTCTTTTGTATCGTTTGTGCTAAATTGGCGTATCGTATGTTATATAATCGGTATCAATTTTAAAAATTAAGCCTGATGAAGAGAATGTGTTGGAATATTAAAATTGGGTGAAACGCGGAGGAGCGTGTGGTTTTGTGCTTGAGAAAAGTGAATTGAGTTTTGCGTTAAGAAGCCGAGGAGAAGGCCCAGGCTTGGACAGCACGGCACAGTTCAATAAGGAAGTGGAGTTTGGGTGATCTCAAATTCGTGTTTTAATATCCTGTAGTTTGTATGAGGAAGGGAAACTGGGGCTTAAGGAATGGGTTCCAACATGAAAAGGGAATGGGAATCTTTCTCTCTTTCTCTCTTTCTTTCTCTCTTTCTTTCTTTCCAGCTCCAATTTTGTCCCAGCATTCACAGTCTACTGGGGCAGAGAGATCCGAATTTTCACTCGCCTTTGTGTGAAAAAGTGCTTCCTGATTTTGCTCTTGAATGGCCGAGCTCTGACTTTAAGGTCAAGTCCCCATTAAAGCTTCTCCGCATTTACCCTATCAAACCTCTTTAATATGTTAAACACCTCGATTAGATCATCCATTGATCTTCTAAACTCAAGGGAATACAAACTAAGTTTATACAATGTGTCCTGATAATTTAACCCTCTAAGCCCTTCTCCAAGGCTATTATATCCTTCATGTTGTGCGTGCCGGGATGAAACAGGCCGTTCGCCTCCGTGCGGTACTGAGAAGCAAATATTATCGATTCTTATAGTCTAATGGCTGAATTATCTCTGTGATCTGTCTGCACCGATAGTAACAATACATCAGTTACACGGCGATTTGCTGCGCCCCGAACTTCCGCCTCCCTCCGGGCGCTGACAAAATCCTCACTCGCGCCTTTACCGTCTCGAGTGATCTTTCCTGAGACGTCCTGTTTTGCGCCTCTTTCTCCCTTCACTTTTCACAGACTGAGTCTGATGCAGACTTCATGCGTATTTGTAGAAAAGTCGTTTTTATTATTTGTTTTCAATTAGTGTTTGAGTTTCCAAAACAAAATCCAAGTATTTGGAACAAAATTACTTTTTGCCGCAATAACTCTTTATGTAACTGGCAGTGGCCGTGATCTTCCACTCGGGTGTTTCACACACACCGGGAATCGTTCACTGAATCCTCTGGAAAACAGCACATTGTCCCACGTGTAGACGGAATGCGGCGCCCACTGTGAGAGAGAGGTTGTGAGTGTGTGTGTGTGTGTCTGTGTCTGTGAGTCTTTGTCTGTGCGAGTGTGTGTGTCTGTGTGAGTGTGTGTGTGAGTGTGTGTGTCTGTGTGAGTGTGTGTGTGCGTGAGTGTGTGTGTGTGTGTGTCTGTGTGAGTGTGTGTGTCTGTGTGTGTGTCTGTGTGTGTGTGTGTCTGTGTGAGTGTGTGTGTCTGTGTGTCTGTGTGAGTGTGTGTGTCTGTGTGTCTGTGTGAGTGTGTGTGTCTGTGTGTGTGTGTGTGTCTGTGTGTGAGTGTGTGAGTGTGTGTGTCTGTGTGTCTGTGTGAGTGTGTGTGTCTGTGTGAGTGTGTGTGTGTCTGTGTGTGTGTGTGTCTGTGTGAGTGTGTGTGTCTGTGTGAGTGTGTGTGTCTGTGTGAGTGTGTGTGTGTCTGTGTGTGTGTGTGTCTGTGTGAGTGTGTGTGTGTCTGTGTGAGTGTGTGTGTGTCTGTGTGAGTGTGTGTGTGTCTGTGTGTGTGTGTGTCTGTGTGAGTGTGAGTGTGTGTGTGTCTGTGTGTGTGTGTCTGTGTGTGAGTCTGTGTGTATGAGTGTGTGTGTGTGTGTGAGTGTGTGTGTGTCTGTGTGTGTGTGTGTCTGTGTGAGTGTGTGTGTGTGTGTGTGTGTCTGTGTGTGAGTCTGTGTGTATGAGTGTGTGTGTCTGTGTGAGTGTGTGTGTTTGTCTGTGTGAGTGTGTGTGTGTCTGTGTGTGTGTGTGTCTGTGTGAGTGTGAGTGTGTGTGTGTCTGTGTGTGTGTGTGTGTTTGTCTGTGTGAGTGTGTGTGTGTCTGTGTGTGTGTGTCTGTGTGAGTGTGTGTGTTTGTCTGTGTGAGTGTGTGTGTGTCTGTGTGTGTGTGTCTGTGTGTGTGTCTGTGTGAGTGTGTGTGTATGAGTGTGTGTGTCTGTGTGAGTGTGTGTGTGTCTGTGTGAGTGTGTGTGTGTCTGTGTGAGTGTGTGTGTGTCTGTGTGTGTGTGTGTCTGTGTGAGTGTGAGTGTGTGTGTGTCTGTGTGTGTGTGTCTGTGTGTGTGTGTCTGTGTGTGAGTCTGTGTTTATGAGTGTGTGTGTGTGTGTGGGGTGGGGGCAGGGGACGGGGGGATAGTAAAGGAGGGGAATTCAAAAAACGTACAAGACCTGGAACTGTTAGTTTTTGTACTGGTGTCGAGGGTTCATGTAACGCGGTGCTACATGGCCGCGCAGTAATACACGGCGGAGTCAGACAGCTGTGTGTTTGTGATGTTTAGAGGGATGTTTTTGTTCCTTCTGTCCTGTACGGCAGAAAAGCGCTTTTCAAAGGCCGGTGCGTTCTGTTCATTTCCAGCGGTGTGTCTGACCAGCATATACTGAAGGCCCTCTCCCGAGTACTGTACGTACCAGAATAGGTTGGCGGATGTGTATGTGGCGGGGTAGTTACAGGGAAACACCGCAGTCTCTCCTTCACTCACTGCTGTTAATGAAGGTACTTGGGAAAGGGCGTCCTGCCGGCTGGGGTCTGTAAATCAAAGTAACATGAGGTTATCAATAGAGCTTATCAATAAAACCTATCAATAGAGCTTATTAATAGAGCTTATCAATAGAGCTTATCAATAAACTTATCAATAGAGCTTATCAATAAACTTATCAATAGAGCTTATTAATAGAGCTTATCAATAGAGCTTATCAATAGAGCTTATCAATAGAGCTTATCAACAGAGCTTATCAATAAACTTATCAATAGAGCTTATCAATAGAACTTATCAATAGAGCTTATCAATAGAGCTTAGCAATAGAACTTATCAATAGAGCTTATCAATAGAACTTATCAATAGAGCTTATCAATAGAACTTATCAATAGAGCTTAGCAATAGAACTTATCAATAGAGCTTATCAATAGAGCTTAGCAATAGAACTTATCAATAGAGCTTATCAATAGAGCTTATCAATAGAGCTTATCAATAGAACTTATCAATAGAGCTTAGCAATGGAACGTTTATATATCAAGAAATTTTATACTTCAGACCGAACATTTGAAAAACACACACACACACACACATATACACACACACAGACACATACTCACACACAGCCTCTCACACAGGCACTCACACACACACACACACACATACACTCACACACAACCCCTCAAACAGACACTCATACACACACACAGACACCCACACAACCTCTCACACACACACACAGACACACACACATACACTCACACACAGCCTCTCACACACACACTCATACACAGACACATACACTCACACATACACTCACACACAGCCTCTCACACACACACTCATACACACACACAGACACACACACATACACTCACTCACAGCCTCTCTCTCACAGCCTCTCTCACACAGACACACAAATAGCGAGGTCCCTCTGGTTCAGCTATTAACTGCACTGCCAATGAAAAACAGAATGGGAAGCTCCAAAGTTTCAGCCCCTCAGTTAGCTGATCCCAGTCAGGATGGGGCTGTGGACGGTAGTATTGGTCTCAGTGTCTCGGAAGGGGAATGATGATCAGCCCAGCCTGCCGCTCCCGCGGGAAAATGCTCCTTGGTGGGTCTCCCGTGTTTACAGTCACCGGCCATGCTCCGGATAATTGGAATAGTCCGCGGACACTCACTGACCGGAGGTCAAAGCCCGAGGAACCGCCCATTAATTCGGCAGCGCCGTCATCAGTGGGAAGAAGAAACATTGGAGGAGAAATATAAATACAATTAATAAACAAAACAATTATTACAATCTCATGAAATACCTACTCGGCAGAACAAATACCAGGAAAAATAACACTTTGACGGGTACTGTTA
Organism: Heptranchias perlo; assembly: GCF_035084215.1. Classification (NCBI taxonomy): domain Eukaryota; kingdom Metazoa; phylum Chordata; class Chondrichthyes; order Hexanchiformes; family Hexanchidae; genus Heptranchias; species Heptranchias perlo. The sequence continues at coordinate 426,751 of NW_027139246.1, read as the reverse complement.
TGGTCCATAAGGCACACTGGTAATTATAAAGCATGTTCAAACTTTGTTCAAGTTCTCCACTGACGGAAGTATACGCTGCACATACAAGAAATGTATTATTTCCAAAGATCGCGATGGTCCTCATCTGAACACGAACATGGATGAACGTGCAATATGCAAATAATAGCTGTCAGTTCTCTCCACTGGGAGTCTCCCAGCAGCCGATAGGTCGGTGCTTGAATGGGCAGAACGGCCAAACAAAATGAAGAAACGAGGAAAGAGATCCAAATTCACAATGACAGCCAAGCGTTAATCTGGATGGACAGTAATGACCATTGTTAGTTAATGGGCACCAATGACCATTGTTAGTTAATGGACACCGATGACCATCGTTAGTTAATGGACAGCAATGACCATTGTTAGTTAATGGGCACCAATGACCATTGTTAGTTAATGGGCACCAATGACCATTGTTAGTTAATGGACACCAATGACCATTGTTAGTTAATGGGCACCAATGACCATTGTTAGTTAATGGACACCAATGACCATTGTTAGTTAATGGGCACCAATGACCATTGTTAGTTAATGGACACCGATGGCCAATGTTAGTTAATGGGCACCGATGGCCATTGTTAGTTAATGGGCACCAATGACCATTGTTAGTTAATGGGCACCAATGACCATTGTTAGTTGATGGACACCAATGACCATTGTTAGTTAATGGACAGTAATGACAATTGATAGTTAATGAACACCGATGACCATTGTTAGGTAATGGACACCAATGACCATTGTTAGTTAATGGACACCAATGACCATTGTTAGTTAATGGGCACCGATGGCCATTGTTAGTTAATGGGCACCAATGACCATTGTTAGTTAATGGACACCGATGGCCATTGTTAGTTAATGGACAGTAATGACCATTGATAGTTAATGGACACCGATGACCATTGTTAGGTAATGGACACCGATGACCATTGTTAGTTAATGGGCACCAATGACCATTGTTAGTTAATGGACAGCAATGACCATTGTTAGTTAATGGGCACCAATGACCATTGTTAGTTAATGGACACCAATGACCATTGTTAGTTAATGGGCACCAATGACCATTGTTAGTTAATGGACAGCAATGACCATTGTTAGTTAATGGGCACCAATGACCATTGTTAGTTAATGGACAGCAATGACCATTGTTAGTTAATGGGCACCAATGACCATTGTTAGTTAATGGACAGCAATGACCATTGTTAGTTAATGGACAGCAATGACCATTGTTAGCTAGTGGACAGCAATAACCATTGATATTTAATGGACACCAATGACCATTGTCATTTTATAGACACCAATAACCATTGATATTTAATGGACACCAATGATCATTGATATTTAATGGACACCAATGACCATTGTCATTTTATAGACACCGATAACCATTGATAATTTATGGACACCAATGACCATTGATATTTAATGGACATCAATGACCATTCTCATTTTATAGACACCAATAACCATTGATATTTTATGGACATCAATGACCATGGATATTTAATGGACACCAATGACCATTGTCATTTTATAGACACCAATGACCATTGATATTTAATGGACACCAATATCCATTACTATTTGTTGGACTCCAATGACCATTGTTATTTTATAGACATCAATGACCATTGATAATTGATGGACACCAATGACCATTGTTAGTTTACGGACACCAGTGACAATTGTTACATTTTGGACGCCAATGGACATTGTTATTTGTTTGACACCAATGACCATTGTTATTTCATGGACACCAATGACCATTGTTATTTGATGGACACCAATGACCATTGTTATTTGATGGACACCAATGTCCATTGTTATTTGATGGACACCAATGTCCATTGTTATTTGATGGACACCAATGACCATTGTTATTTTATGGACAGAAATGACCATTATTAATTGATGGACACCAATGACCAATGTTATTTGATGGACACCGATGACCATTGTTATTTGATGGACACCAATGACCATTATTAATTGATGGACCACAATGAACATTGTTATTTGATGGACACCAATGACCATTGTTATTTGATGGACTCCAATGTCCATTGTTATTTGATGGACACCAATGGCCATTGTTATTTGATGGACACCAATGACCATTGTTATTTGATGGACACCAATGACCATTGTTATTTAATGGACACCAATGACCATGGTTAATTGATTCCTCGTGCGCAGTGTTTGTAGATACCTTCATCTATTCAGTTTGCGCTGGATTTCAGTAACTGTTCTGTGATTGGCAGCACTTCATTCCCTATCAGAGAGAAAGAGAAGCTTCTTTCCTCTGTCCAGACTTGATTTTAACCCAAATTCACAAATAAGTGGATGGTGTCTGAAGCCTGAAGCGCTAGGTGTAAGTTCCGTTGCTAAAGCAGTAGACTTCATTTATTCTCAGTATCAAGAAGACGCACTCCCTCTCGGAACATAGGAACAGGAGTGGGCCATTCAGCCCCTCGTGCCTGCTCCGCCATTTGATAAGATCATGGCTGATCTGTGATCTAACTCCATATACCTGTCTTTGGCCCATATCCCTTAATACCATTGGTTGCCAAAAAGCTATCTATCTCAGATTTAAATTTAACAATTGAGCTGGTATCAATTGCCGTTTGCGGAAGAGATGTCCAAACTTCTACCACCCTTTGTGTGTAGAAATGTTTTCTAATCTCGCTCCTGAGAGGTCTGGCTCTAATTTTTAGACTGTGCCCACGACTCCCAGAATCCCCAACCAGCGGAAATAGTTTCCCTCTATCCACCCTATCTGTTCCACTTAATATCTTATAAACTTCGATCAGATCACCCCTTGACCTTCGAAGCTCCAGAGAATACAACCCCAATTTGTGTGATCTCTCCTCGTAACTTAACCCTTGAAGTCCGGGTATCATTCTGGTAAACCTACGCTGCACTCCCTCCAAGGCCATTTTGTCCTTCCGAAGGTGCGGTGCCCAGAACTGCTCACAGTACTCCAGGTGTGCTCGAACCAGGGTTTTGTATAGCTGCAGCACAACTTCTGCCCCCTTGTACTCTAGTCCTCTAGATATAAAGGCCAGCATTCCAATAGCCTTATTGATTATTTTCTGCACCTGTTCATGACACTTCAATGATCTATGTACCTGAACCCTTAAATCCCTTTGGACATCCACTGTTTTTAACTTTTTACCATTTAGAAAGTACCCTGTTCTCTCCTTTTTTGATCCAAAGTGGATGACCTCACATTTGTCTACATTGAATTCCATTTGCCACAGTTTTGCCCATTCACCTAATCTATCAATATCCCTTTGTAATCCCTCTGCCTCATTGAACTCCTCCGTCCCGCTCAGATGGCTTCGACCAACGTGTCTTTTGTATCGTTTGTGCTAAATTGGCGTATCGTATGTTATATAATCGGTATCAATTTTAAAAATTAAGCCTGATGAAGAGAATGTGTTGGAATATTAAAATTGGGTGAAACGCGGAGGAGCGTGTGGTTTTGTGCTTGAGAAAAGGGAATTGAGTTTTGCGTTAAGAAGCCGAGGAGAAGGCCCAGGCTTGGACAGCACGGCACAGTTCAATAAGGAAGTGGAGTTTGGGTGATCTCAAACTCGTGTTTTAATATCCTGTCGTTTGTATGAGGAAGGGAAACTGGGGCTTAAGGAATGGGTTCCAACATGAAAAGGGAATGGGAATCTTTCTCTCTTTCTTTCTCTCTTTCTTTCTCTCTTTCCAGCTCCAATTTTGTCCCAGCATTCACAGTCTACTGTGGCAGAGAGATCCGAATTTTCACTCGCCTTTGTGTGAAAAAGTGCTTCCTGATTTCGCTCGTGAATGGCCGAGCTCTGACTTTAAGGTCAAGTCCCCATCAAAGCTTCTCCGCATTTACCCTATCAAACCTCTTTAATATGTTAAACACCTCGATTAGATCATCCATTGATCTTCTAAACTCAAGGGAATACAAACTAAGTTTATACAATGTGTCCTGATAATTTAACCCTCTAAGCCCTTCTCCAAGGCTATTATATCCTTCATGTTGTGCGTGCCGGGATGAAACAGGCCGTTCGCCTCCGTGCGGTACTGAGAAGCAAATATTATCGATTCTTATAGTCTAATGACTGAATTATCTCTGTGATCTGTCTGCACCGATAGTAACAATACATCAGTTACACGGCGATTTGCTGCGCCCCGAACTTCCGCCTCCCTCCGGGCGCTGACAAAATCCTCACTCGC